>NW_027397063.1:120159464-120420216 GCF_003265705.2 Callorhinus ursinus
TGTCTCTCATGAATAAATAAATAAAAATCTTTAAAAAAAAAAAAGAATACATTGAGTTCCTTTTACTTCATGTGACAGTTGTGTTATTCACATTAGAAAATGTAGGAACACATATTCTTTAATTAATAATTAAAACAGACCTTATCTTTAACTTAATTGGTAATACTTATTAATAATCTTTGTCTCCTTCCCCACAGATCAGAGATTCTAATCTGCCTGCATATAAGGACTTCTGTAAAAATCTACCATTTCCTACATATTTTCCTGATGGAGATGAAGAAGAACTACCAGAAGATTTGTATGATGAAAATGTGTGTCAGCCCAGCGCACCTTCTATTACATTTACCTAACCTCATTGGACGTGGCAGAACCTTAACATATTTTATGAGCTTTGATGAGCCAGAACAGTAATATAACCAGGAAATATGTTTTCCTTTCTTAATCACAGTACCATACTTGTCATCATTGTCAAGGGCATAAATAGATCATTCATCCCCCAAACTAAATTATGTTAAAAAAAATTACCACGTTAAACAGATCAGTTAAGTAGATTGAATATGCCAAATTTAAATGGACTGGCAGTTTGCATGTGAACAAAATCTTTGTAATTTGTAAGGTTCATTCTTTTTTTACTGCATATTTCTCAAGTTACCTTAAGATGCTTG
Organism: Callorhinus ursinus; assembly: GCF_003265705.2. NCBI lineage: Eukaryota > Metazoa > Chordata > Mammalia > Carnivora > Otariidae > Callorhinus > Callorhinus ursinus. The sequence goes on from NW_027397063.1 coordinate 120,160,130, forward strand.
TAAATTAAACTTCTTTTATTAAAGATTTGTCTGTCTTTGTGAAGGAATGGCTGTGGAACAGTGGCAAACCATTTGGGAGTTATGGTATAACCTATTCAGAAAAAGAAACCATTTCCTAAAATTCATTTTTATCATTCTTACACTTTTAGAGCCCTAAACAGAGGAAGTAAGATTTTTATTTACAGAAATATGTATGTCATAAAGGCCTGATGAAGGAAAAACAATAAAATCATAAATTTTGGATCCTGTTTACACTTCTGTTGGGAGGAATATTTTTTAGTTTGATCACTCACCAATAGATAGGTTTAATCATTTTTCCTGATACCTTCACAGAAGGATTTGAAATGGCCCGGGATTGTACATTCAACAAACTTGTGAATCACCTATTTCTGAAAATGTTAATGGCCGTTGGGTTTTCCTTCATTGTATGAAATTAAGATGTGTTTACTAATGGCTACTTAAGTCATATAAGCTTAATAGTATAAGCAGGCCTCACTGAACTCCTGGATTTCCTCTGTACCAGATTCCTGAGGACCCAGAGAATCCAACTTAACTCCAGACGTTTTCTGAGACTTGATTCATATGGTCACCCGAGAGACTTACTAATCATACTGTTAGGTCTCCATATAATTTCCTGATAACTAAAAAATAAAGTATTTTTTTTGTTTATATTACATTTCTCTCATTCTCAATTTTAAATCCAAATGTAGCCACATTTTCTTAAAGTTTTCATTTATTTTCACCTAATTCCACTAAGATTTGTTGCAAATGACAGGAAGTCCATACAATAAAATAGTAAATGAAGAGGAAATACAAGGATAATATAAATCAGAATAGGTGGGAAGGGGTGCCTGGTGGTTCAGTCAGTTGAGTGTCAGACTCTTGGTTTCGGCTCAGGTCATGATCTCAGGGTCATGAGATTGATCCCTGCACTGGGCTCTGTGCTCAGCACAGTGTCTGCTTGTCCTTCTCCCTCTGCCCACCACCCCAGGCCCCACTTGCTCATGGGTGTGCTCTCTCTCTCAAATAAATCTTTAAAAAAAAAGAATAGGTGGGAAGTTGGGAAAGAATAGTGACGATACAATACAGATGAGCAGACTATGACAGTTACACTCAGTTTGACTCAGCTGCCTGGGTACCAAAGTAGAACAACATTGATCTTTTACATATTTCTCTTTAATCGTGAGTTCCTCAAGAGGAACTATTTTAAACTGGAGTACTCTTGGTCACTGTACCATTTTTTATTAAAAACAAGAATAACTTACCAAACTAGAAATTCCTGGACTTGTTAAAAGATTATCTCAAACGCATTCAGGGATAAGATATTAGACACATTCTTGTCAGAGATCAAACAAGGATACCCTTTACTACCGCCATTCAACAATGTTCTTGGTCCCTGTCAGTACAATTACTAAGACAAGAAAAAGTAATGATAAAAATATTACGAAGTGAGAACAATATTATTTGTAAGAAATATCTACCGAGGTCAAAGACAACTGACAAGCCATCAGAACCAATAAAGACAGTTCAGAAAGGTGACTGAAAATAGGATTAATATCAGCAATATTCAACTGAGAAATTTTATGGGGTGGGGAGGGAATGGATATCATTCACAATAGCAGTTTTTTAAAACGTTACCTAGAAAAAAAAAAAAGCCTAACGAACGTGCTGGGGTCTTATTGGAGAAGATAAAATTTTATTGAAGGATATAAAAGAAATAGTGGAGAAGAATACCATGGTTATGAGTGGGAAGTCTTAATATTGTAAAGAATTCAATTTTTAAATCTCAACAGGATTTCCCAATCGAACTGTTCAAACTGATTAAAAAATAGATGTGAACGTGAAAATTCAAGAATAGCCAAAACATAAAATCATAACCATTAGTTTGGTGTGCCCCATACTACACTTAGGGACTTACACTTATTTAACTTTGAAATTCGGAATTCTGTATGCCTAATTCTACTACTTCAGTTGCATTTGATCAAAAGGTTTTAATGAACTTAGAGATGCATGAAATTTGCTGATACGCCAAAGGAAAAGCAGCTGTTCCCTTGCAAGGCAAATGAACAATCATTGCTGGGAGAACATAAAATCTTGTTTCGCTATAAAGTATTTGCGGAGATGGAGAGAAAGGAATCCTAGCACCTGAAGGTAACCAGATGACAGATGATGGGGAGAGCAAGGAGCCGTTCAGCAGTCATTTGCCCAGGACGTGCAGTGTTTTGAAGAAGACAGGGAGCCCTCTCCACTGGAGAGCCGGCCCTAGAACCATCACCATTTGTCTATAGTCTTCAAGTGGTCTTTGGATCTGCATTTGAGTTTTAAGGAGAAAACTTCTGATCCTCTTTTAGGATAATGAGCATGAACCCTATCTTCTAAGAGAGCCAGGGAGCAAAGCATCCGCTTCCACTCCCCACTTTCATCCACCTACTCCCACTGCCAGGACCCTGTATAGATATCTTACCTATTGAAGAAGATCTGGGCTCCGTTCCTGCAAACTTCTTCAGTAGCCCAGAAGAAGTAACCTGAGCTGTAGTCTACTGACCCAAGTGGAAAGGGAAGAAGCCTCGACAGTTACGGCCATTTCCTTCCTCAGGAAGGCCAACTGGTCGAGGCACATGTGCTTTATGAGTTACACTAAACATTGGTTGTCCTGCTTCCTTTCCAGGACCCTAACCTTACTAGAGTAGCTGAAGCTGAAATGCTAATGCTGCTTAGTCCTGTCTCCACAGTGGGCCCTGGCGTGGGAGGACAATTGGATGGTGACAAGCTGTCACAAACACTAAAATGTCAAGGAAAGCATTTCTTTTCTTTTTTCTTTCTTTTTTTTTTTAGGGTTTGTTCTGTCTTTTAATGGGGCGCCTGGGTGGCTCAGTCGTTAAGCATCTGCCTTCGGCTCAAGTCGTGATCCCAGGGTCCTGGGGACAAGGAAAGCATTTCTTACCTACAGCAGATGTGAGGGTATAATTTGCAAGGAGATTACGTTTTTCAGTCAATAAATAGTGCTTTCTGTAACATTTAATGCTGAGATACAGACTTGCTTTTCAACTTTTCACAAGGCGTAGACTATGAGGATGACTTTTACAGCTTATTTCCAAAGGGAAATTTGTGAATGGAACCCGAGTGCATCTGAGGAGATAGGATGAGATATGTACAGAACTACGGGGTTTAGGTTTGGGGGGGCGGTTAATGTGAAGTGTTGCGACGCACACGAGCTAAAGCAGCCACTCAGGCAGGGTTCCTGATACTGCAGGGTAAGTTCCACCAGTCTGTGGGAGCATTGTCTCATGTTTAGCCGCTTCTGTTTTAATAATCAAAAGAACATGTCTTTGAGGGGAAAAAAAGTGTCAAAATGAGAACCCCTCATTTCTGCAGTGAAACTGGACCTTGGTCCTAAGTCACTGCCCACAGAGATTGTGTGGGCTGTACCACAGCCAAACCCACTGCAGGGGTCGGGGGCATTCAGACCGCTGCCACCCGGTCTGCTGTTCGGCTCTCTGGGATGGATGCTCACGCGAATGCCTTTAAGCATCTGTATCACTCCTCATTCTCGTTCCAGTGGAAATATCCTGCCACGGCTCCTTGGGCCGTTCCACCTTGCAATGTGGTCTAGCCTGCAGTGTGATGCCTTCCATCAGCTACTTTGTAGTTTGCTTTTCCATGGCTGATTTCTCTCCCTTGTGATTATTCCACAAATGCCCATTCCTGCCTGTGTCCCCTGAGGTCGGTACTCTGGAAGTTCTCCCCAACTCTTGCAGGAAGCATGGCAGGGAGAGTGGACTTCAACTGTTTACCTTGTTTTTATAACTAGTCCTGTAGTGGAGCACTTTAGTGATGAGGAAGGGCATGTTGCTGATTTCAGTTTTGCTCAACCCAAAGCGAGCCTTTAAATACAGACAGACAGAGGTGGGTCACCGTGCCATGAGGCGTCTTGGGCAAACAGTTTCAGGAGCTTTAGAATCACATGTGTCACTCCATGGCTACCTGTTTTCTATACAGGAAGCAGTTCTTCATATGAGATTTACTTGACTAATGATGGATAAAGTTTCTTCCGCTTTCAGGAATTTTCTTTTTTTTTAAAAGATTTTATTTATTTAACACACAGAGAGAGAGAGAGAGAGAGAGAGAGAGAGAGAGAGAGAGAAGGAACACAAGCAGGGGGAGTGAGAGAAGGAGAAGCAGGCTTCCTGCGGAGCAGGGAGCCCGATGCGGGGCTCGATCCCAGGACCCTGGGATCATGACCCGAGCCGAAGGCAGACGCTTAACGACTGAGCCACCCAGCTGCCCTTCTTTCAGGAAGTTTCTACCAAGTTGACTCTACTGTAATAACACATTTCTCCTTCAGTTTCCAGTTTTACTGCCGTATATGCTTTAAGACCTCATCTGCCAGCTTCTGGTAATAATTCCCGGCTCCAGGAGGGAGCTTGGCCCCAGAAATAGCCATGGTCTCTCAGAGCATGCCTTACAAGACCAATGTGTCTGCCATGCAGAATGCCATCCATTTTGCCTCTAGCAATTGCCTAGGAGTCCCTGAAAGAAGATAACCCAATTAGGGTGTCCTCACCCCCTCCAGAAAACAGCCAGAGTCCTGAGTGTGCGGGTTGCCAGCCTTCATTTCATCATTTGGTTTTCTGCTTTCAAACCACAGAACTTACAGGAGTCCACCTCACACCTTGTTTTTCATTCTTTTTAGACTAATGAGGTGGCCCATGCAAGTTAGACAAGCCAAATTAATCTCAACGAATGCATCCCATAACCCCATAAAAGCACATCAGTGACTTTAACTCAGCTGGCCAAAGCATCTTCTTGGCGTGAGAGGTGCCTAGTTCTTCTTTCCTGGCTTTGACTGGAGGAGTGAAAGGGACAGTTGTGACCTCGATCCTCCTAAAATGGACTTTATACGATCACTAAGTATGTGTTGGAACAAAAGTCCATTGTTTTTAAAGAAAAAGGGATAAGATACCAAGTTCGGACAGTGCATCAAATCTGCTTTATTTGATAAGGAACGAATTAAATACTCCATCATAAACTTCCTGACAAAGAGGCATGGATGACTGTATAAAGGGACTGTGTCAGAATGAACAATAAAAAATGGCTTTCTTGGGTATCCAGCATAAATTGCCTCATCTACAATGATGTGTTTCAGTGGTGAAGCAAAGATGGCCACCGGGCTGTTGACTGATGGTCCATTTTGCTCTGCCAACAGCAGAAACGCTGAAGCGATGCTTCCCCTCAAGCAGGAGTACTGGTGCCTATAAGGAGCGCACGCTTCCCCTCCTCAGAGAATTTCACAAGCTGCTAGTAACAGCCGGCTGGCTGCCAAAATATCTATGAATGAGAACCAAGGTGACAGCATCCACAGAGAAAAATGGGTATTTAGGAAAACATGAATCAAAGCTGAGGAAGTAAGCAAAGGAAAAAAAACTGATAAAAAGAAAGTAAACAGGAAGAGATCTGTTCTACAGAAACTTGAACCTTGGGACACCTGGGTGGCTCAGTTTTTAAGCATCTGCCTTCAGCTCAGGTCATGATCTCAGGGTCCTGGGATCGAGTCCCGCATCAAGCTCCTTGCTGGGCAGGGAACTTGCTTCTCCCTTTCCTGCTGCTGCTCCCCCTGCTTGTGGTCTCTCTCCGCCAAATAAATAAATTAAAAAAAAAAATTTGAACCTTTTTCTACTTGTAAAATTAGAACAGGGAGGTTCTCTTCCCTGCATGCATGGCTCAATTCCCTAGCCAGTCACTGATAAGGACATCTCTGCATGGGAAGAAGGTTGTGTTTTAAAGATCCAAAGCTCCTTGTTAGATGCCACTCCCCATAAAGAGGCTCAAAGTGCTGTGGCCCAAGAGCCCTTGAACTACACAGTGATGATGAGGCCCAGCCAAACACCAGGACCCTGGAAGGGAGCCCATCAGGCACAGGTAATTCTCACAGTGGTTTACAAAAGCAGGTCTTACCTTCACTGAATGCAGTGCTCCTCCACCCTGGCAGCACATCAGAACCACGCAGGAGGCTTTGAGAATTCCAGTCCAATATTCTTGGAATCTCTGGGGCTCAGCCCCAGACATCAGTATTTTTTAAAGTTCCCCAGGTAACACCAATGCACAGTCAAGGTTGAGAACCACTGGCCTAAAACAACATGATGTATAGACAGGCAAGTTATTTGTGGTACCCAGGCCCGTTATTTGGGAGCCTCCTTAAAGCCATTCACATTGGAGAAATGCTTATAAAAATATAATAATATTAATGTTTTATATGTGTGTAGTACTTTATATTTTAAGGTGTTTTTGTGTTCTTATGAGAGTACTGTCCGGGGAAAATGCTTAACATCTTGTAAAACTATACAAATGTTAGATACTGTCAATCTCGTATAACTGAGAAAATAAGCAGAATGAGAAAGGACTTGTATAGGACCTCACTAAACAAGTGACTAGCAGAGCTTGTAATAAAATCAGAGCTCCTGATTTTCCCCATATCCCTCTACACAGCTGAGATTCATGACTATCTTTAAAGAGAACCTAAAATATTGATATGTTTGGTTTCCTCTATTATGTACTGTGATTTAGTCTCATACACAAGTATGTATTAAATTGTTTTAGGCGCCTGGGTGGATCAATTGGTTAAGTGTCTGCCTTAGCTCAGGTCATGATCCCAGGGTCCTGGGATCAAGTCCCACATCAGGCTCCCTGCTCAGCGGGGAGTCTGCTTCTCCCTCTACCACTCCTTCCTCATGATCTCTCTCTCTCTCACTCACTCTCTCTCTCAAATAAATAAATAAAATCTTAAAAAATAAAAATAAATTGTTTCAGCCTCCTTTGGAAATGTGTTACTTTAGTATCTCACCTCAAGGATAAAAAAAAAATCACAAGTGAAACAAACTGTCAATCTTAGCAAGTCTGAATGTTTCAGTTAGTTATTGTTGTTGTCAATATTTGCTATTTATTTATTTCACTTGTCCTGTACCTGCAGCAAGTATCAGAGGTTCTGGAAAAATTACTGAGAGGAAATCTTGAAAATGGAGAGAATTATATGCACAAACTTAGTTTCTTTTTCTACAAGTTGGGATAGATGAAGACTGTTCTTTTCTTTTCATGGCTGAATGCTTTAGAACAACTCCAGAGAAGCTGATGTGAAGATGGAGTGTTGGGTGTAGGGTGAAGCTACACCAGCACATTCCTAAGGGTTGACATATTGCTCAGTGAATCCTCCTCTCAGGCCACATCAGGGCCCCCCCTCCTTATGACTTGAAGGTTAGCAGTCAGAGCTATGAGACATTTCTTGAACACTCACTAAGTGTCAGATGTTTCATGCATAGGGTCTCGTTCAGTTCTTCAACCACGCCGCCAGGTATTTGTTATCACCTCTACTTTGTACATGAGGAAATTGAGACTCGGAGATGATATAGCATTTCCTAGTCCAATACCCAGGGAATGGCTGAGCTGTGAGACAGGAACTGAAGGTCACCTCTGGACTCCAAGTCATGCATTCTGGGCAGAGTTCCAGCTTCCAGACACCTGAGTTTCCTAACCATTCTGGAGGATACCACTGAGTTCATCCACTTTTCCACCATGAAGAGATAGGAGCCCAGTGTGCCTCCTCACTGCACCTGTAAACATGTTTAGACAACTTTCCTGAGGAATAGTTTCTCCCACACAGGGTAGAAGTCAGTGTGAGAGGAAGAGCAGGGCGTGAGGGTAGGGTTTCTTGCCACCAGACCGTGGAACCTTGGTGGAGGCCCCTCCTATTTATGACGGGGTGAAACTGCTCTCCTGACAGGGCTATTTCGCCATCCTCAGAGAAGGAGAAGGTTGAGGGGTTGAGGGCATGAGAGCTTCTGCCCCTTCACTCCCAGGACAGGTCAAGACCAGGTATTACCGTCTCATCCAGCTCCAGAAAGATTATTTTGAACTCAGCAAGGGTCTTAAGCCTGACTAACAGATATTGATTAGACCTGCAAATAGCTTCAGGCATTAAGACAGTATGAAACCTAAAAAAAAAAAAAAAAAAAAAAAAAAAATCCTGAGTTTCCACAATATCAAAGAGGTCATACCAACTAAAACTGTTGAACCAACTTTTTAAAAAATAAGCATTGATTAAAAATTTAATTGAATAAAGAACTCTCACAGCTTTTTACAGACCATATCCCAATTTTCTCTCCATCTCATGGGTGGTAAGGTGCATTGGACCCCTCTTCATGGGTGCGCAGGCCTAGGAAGAATGTCTGTGGAAGTCATTTCTCCTATTTATTTGGTAAATTGGGTTGACCTAATTTATCCAACACAGAAGCTCAAGGATCTGGCAGATTTTTAAAAAATGTTCTAGTGATATTTTTCTTTCACCATCAGGCAGGAAAGCCCCTGAACTTTCAGGATCTCGCTGCTCCCCTCAGCATGGAAATTCCACTGTTTCTCCTTTGCTGATCTCTGTGTGGAATTATTTGCCTGGCCAAAGTAGGGGTCCCCTTTGTTACCTCCTGGGATCTTGGTTTGTTGAGTCTACATTGAACCGGGGTTAGTTTCCTGTTTTCACTGAAATGATAAAGAGACAGAGAACCCATTGAATGAGTAAATAAAGATTGGGAAAAGGTCATTATGGATCAATCACCCAGTCTGATTTTATGGGGACACCAAAGAAAATGAGTAATAAGATTTTTAAAACAAAAACAGACTGTTTATTTTGCACTATTAAAAAAATACTTGTTTATTGTGCAGATTTAGAAAATGAGAAAAACACTTCATGATCCCATCTTGCATAATTACCAAGACTGTGGACATCTTCTAGAGCTTTCCTGCCTGCATATGTGTATGTTTGTATAATAAATAGGATTATACTGTGCATGCTATTTCATGAGTGTTTTATTTTCAGTTGATAATAGATCTTTTCATGTCATTAAAGTTTGGGGTTTTTTTTGTAGTTTTTGATTTTTTTTTCAGCTGGAAAAAATGCCATAATGGACATCTTTATAGCTAAACCTTTGTGGACATCATTAATTATTTCCTTAAGTAAATTACTGGAAGCAAAATCACTGCTTCAAAGGACATGTAATACTGAATTGCCCCTCAGAAACATTGTTCCAAGTTAAATATGTTCAAAATCTCCTCTATTTACTTAAGACAAAAATGGCTGGTCCCTCACTTCCTGACGTGAGGTGTGCACAGGCGTCCTCCTCAAGCAGGCGCCCTAGTATTTCTCCCCAGGTTCCAGCTGGGGCTGTAGCTTTTATCCTTTCCTTTCCCAAGTGCCAGGGTAGTCAGTGCCCAGTCTTCCTTTATTTCACTCTTTTCCCTCCGCCCCTAGGGATTTATCTCCTCAGTGAGCCATATGAGGTCTCTTAATACCAGTTTGGAATTTCCAGAATCTCTAGGAAGAGCCCATCCCTGAGTGATGTTATTAGGCCATTGCATGGCAAGCAGAAGGGAATGCAAAAGCACATATCACTTCAACCTGTGATATTGGGTGGATCCCCAGGAGGAGTGGGGAGGAAGAACAGCTGGGGAGGAAGGAGGCTGGCTTCACAGGGCCTGCCTGGGGAAAGGCAGCATTCAGGCTGGCAGTGTTGAAATGGTATTAACCCTGGTGTGGGCTGTCTCTGCAGCAGACCATGTCTGTAAGGTCCAAAGAGGGCAGGTGTTGTCATGAGCCCTGCTGCTGAGGACAATGTCCACGTTCATATAGAGGATGGCATGTTACTTCCCCTTAGGGAGTAACGTGAGGAAAGATCTGTTGCTCTCCAGTCAAAATGAGCATGATTCTTTGAATCAGGTAAAGGAAAATTTTATCCTTTATGTGCTTCTACCTTGACTCCCCCCAAACTAGTAAAAGTGAACTGACTATTCTTAGCCCGATTTCTGGGATAATTATCTCTCTTTACCCCCTCCTTCCTATCCATGTTGCATGCAACTAATATTTAGGTCTATACTTCCAGGTATATACAGTGCTACTCTGTATATATCTCTTAGGGTAAGTCATATCACGTTTTCAAAGGAAGGAAAGAAAAGTTAAGCTGGAGGATTTCCCGAGAGGTTAATTTGAAACTGAACTGTGGGTCTCAAGTTCCACTCTGACTTACTTAAATACTGGAAAGAATTTACTCCTTTCCATTTATCCAGAACTAGATGGACAAAATAAATGTTCATCAAATTCTTGTTTACTGAAGAGAGAAAAGCGAATAAAATAACCAAGGACATGTAAAGACAGACAGACAGAGGAGACTCGAGACTCTTCAATATGCTAATTTTATTCACTTACCAAATCAGCCTTATGGAGGTTCTACACTAGAGTGTTTCCTAAATACCTGTGGGAGGGAGGGAAGGAGAAAAGAAAGAGGGAGAAATAAGTTATGGCCTGGGAACCTCACCTGAAACCACAGATGGCACCCAGGACTAGAATCACCACTGCACGGTGACCCGGGCCATTTCTCCCCACCAGGTGCATAAGGCTTGCGTCTGGGAGCTCAGGCCTAATCTGGCGGAGCCACAAATGATCTAGGCCACATCCCAGGAGTTGACAGCCTCCTAAAAGGTGCTGAGAAGCTAATAGAGCCAAAAGAAATTTGCTGAGCACTTTTCAGACCCCTTCATTGTAATGGTCAGTGGTGTCCGACGATTTTAGTTGTGTATTTCAGAGCACAGAGAACAGAGGTCTGAATGCTTCCAGGTGATGCCCCTGGGAATCCCTGCCCTTTCCCCAGACAGCTCTGTCCCTTGGGGCAGGATGTAGAGAGTGAAACTCTCAGGAAGAGTTTCCAGATTTTAAATTATATTTTTCTCAAGAAAATGTTAAAAAAAATCACCATATATAATCTCCTTTCTTTTTTTCTGCCCCATGTGCTCTTATTTGGTATGTGTGCAGCTTTTCCAGGCTATAAGTTAACACATTATGAATTAGTCATATAACATTTTATTGAAGCTCATCATCAGACTACATTAATAATTTCCAGCCAGCACTTTACCACCTGCTGTGTTAAGCAAGGTTTCCTATTACCTGCCTAAGACCGCTGTCTTCAAGCTCCAGGAAGCAACACTATAGTCAAGACTTTTGAAATTTGATAGAGAAGTTCATGATCATTCCATCCCCACTTCATTAGGTATCAACCCTGCAGCCCCTTAGTCTCCTATGGACTCCCAGAGGCAAGGCCTGTGGTTTACTCATTTCTGTGTCCCCATGGCTGACAGTGTCTCACAGGTGACATGGGGGTCTCCAAAAGGCCCTGTACAAAAAGGGAATGAAATGGGCATATTGAAGACTTTGTTTTGCCTTCTATCCATTTGACTTTATTTACTTTTCTCTGGTCTGGCTTCCCCTCTGTGTCCCCACATCTAATACAATGTCTTGCAGGTGACAAGTAGAACCTCCAGAAGGCTGATTTGGTAAGCAAATAAAATTAGCATATTGAAGAATCTCAAGTCTCCTCTCTCTCTCCCCCCCCCCCTCGTCTGTCTGTCTTTACATGTCCTTGGTTATTTTATTTGCTTTTCTCTGATTTGACCCCAGCACCATAGTGACAAAGTGACATACTTGTAGAAGTCTGAAATCTTTTGAGAAAACACAGAGCAATAGCACATCTATGTACCCTATGCTTATAGAAATGTATTCATTATAAATGTTGTTGGTCAGATTAAAACTTTAATTAATGGAGAGCAGACTTGTTCATGATGAAAGGACTACATATCACGAAATTGCCTGTTATTTCTAAATTGGTTTGTAGGTCCAACACAGTTCTATCATAATGCCACCAGAGTTGAGGGAAGGCAGTGAAGAGAAAAGGCATAGGGAGTAAAATTTTGTAAGAAAGTTTCTAAAATTCATCCAGAGTAATAAACTGGAGGAAATAAACAAAAAAATTCTAGATAATGAAAAATGGGAAAAAGATTTATCTTTTGAGACTCTAAACCATAGACACTGCTTTAAGAATGAAAAAAGCCCCGAGATGCCTGGGCATCTGACTCTTAGTTTCAGCTCAGGCTGTGATCTCACAGATCATGAGATCAAGCCCTGCATCAGGCTCTGCACTCAGCGGGGAGTCTGCTTGAAAGATTCTTTCCCTCTGCCCCTCCTCCAACTTGTGTGCACTGTGCATGCTCTCTCTCTTTCTCTCTAAAATAAATAAATAAATTTTAGAAAAAAAGAATGAACAAGGCTCTTGTGATACTGGCGTAAGATATAAACAGATTTTTAAAAATTAAAACAAGTATAGAAAGATATTTTTGAAAGTCAGCTTATTAATTTGAAACCATTTGAAAAAAAGAGGAATCCATGAGTCCATACCAATAATAAATATAAGTAAGTGAGAGAAGGGAGGACGGTCACTTGCAATAGAATGTTGAATGGCAACATTCAGTAAGTGAGGCAGGAGTGCGAGAGGTGGAAAATCATCATTTTATAACCAATACAATAAAGACCGGTTCAGACAAAAATCATCAAAAGATACTAAATCAAGGGGGACGGGGATAGGTTTTGATGGGGAGCAAGAGATTTTCATGGCCTTAAAGTGGCTCCCCAGAGATTGCTTTAAATTAATTGAAAGGGGAAATACCAGCTATAGAGTGATTGCCAGCTGATAAAAATGAACATCACCAATGACAGACAGATGAACATCATATGTCACCAGCTCTAATACACCGAGAAGGACATAATGGCACTTGTGTAATAGCCCAGCTGAAAATGCATAACCTGAATCTATTCATTAAGGAATGTCAGGCATGCCTCCAAAAGAAATAAAGGACTGAATTCTTCAAAAAAAAATGTCTAATTTTATAAAAGACAAAAGAAAAAAAAGGGAGCTCACAGGAGCTGTCTATGTTGTTGGAAATGTCTCATAGCTTGATCTCCTAACAGCTATGTGAGTGCATACGTTTATATGTAAGAATGCCATGAGTTGTTGACTTAAGATGTGTGTGCTCATACACATTATACCTCGGTTATAAATTAAATTTTTAAAAAATTTAATGGGGAGTTGAGAGCAAGTCACCTGTACGAGAGGGTAGGAACAGGAAGTGAAGGATGCAGTGAAGGAGGTGACATGATACCAGGAAATAATTACTTCAAAATTTGCCTCAGAACTTTCACACATGAAACAACAAAACTATCCTAGAGTACCATAGAACCATGTGCAACAGGATGATCTAGCTTACCTACCGCTGCTGAAGGAACCAAGTCGGAGAAGGATGGGCAGGGAGGTTGGTTAGGAAAATGTCCAGGGAACTTGCACTGAGGCTTGGCTGGAAATGTAGGAGTTAGAGAGGGAGAGGAGTGTACAGTATCCGTCTTCCTAATTTCCCTTCTTTGACCATTTATGTAAGATTTTACCTTTGGGTGGCTTTCATTTGAAACTGGTCTTCTTTTTTAATGCGCAAATACAGAACTGCAGAAAGCCATACCTACGGGACAAAGAAATCAACGAGCATATGTTCTCTCTCTGAGAAGAAGTTTTTTAAAAGGACTATGATGAGCACTGTGTGTTATACGCAAACCATGAATCATGGAACACTACATCAAAAACTAATGATGTAATGTATGGTGATTAACATAACAATAAAAAAGAAAAAAGAAATAGAAAAGAAAAACTACATGAGACATAAAATAGCAAAATGGCAGTTATAAATACATTTATATTATAATCAATAATTATATTAAATGTAAATGATATAAGCACTACAATAAAAATAGATGATCAGACTAGATTTAAAAATGGGATGGGGGGGCGCCTGGGTGGCTCAGTCAGTTAAGTGTCCAATTCTTGATTTCGGCTCAGGTCATGCTCTCAGGGTGGTGGGATTGAGCCCTGTGTTGGGCTTCTTGCTCAGCGGGGAGTCTGCTGGAGTTTCTCTCTCCCTCTTCCTCTGCCCCTTCCCCCCTCTCTGTCTGTCTAAAATAAATAAAGAAATCATATAAAGAAAAAAAAAAGGACTATGGTGATAGATTCTCAAGACCTGGGCTGCAAGAGAAGGCTGGCATTACCCAAGTCAGCATACTTAATTAAATCCACATTCATGGAGGAGCCTCTCCCTTGTCCTCAGCACTGGGCTATGTCTGGGGACACTGAGGGTGCTGTTCCCAGCCCCGGCCCTTGACGAGCTTACGCACTCATGGGCTGATAGTACAAAGGGCAAGTTGCGACCTCTCATCGGCAAAGTTAAATGAGATCACATTTTTCCCAGCCCTTCTGCTCCAAAACACAGCAGTGAGAGTCAAAATATGTAAATCGGTATAGCCAGGTTTCACAGCAAATAAACTAGAAGGTGAGGGGGGGGGAACCAACAAAATAAAACAGAGAACAACCCAAAGCATATCCCTCTTAAGACATGAATAAGAAAGAAAATGAGAGCATGGGGCTAAAGGGACCAAAACACTTGCCCCAAGAGGGGAGACAAAGGTGAGCTTGTTACGTGAAGCTAGGGGAATGGCTTTCCCATTCCAATATCTTCCTCAAATGAAGACAAGGGAAAAGAAACACAAACAAAACTATTGTTGTTTATGACATTTGCTGTGTCAGAGATTCCAATCTAAGTTTTATAACCAAGAGATATACCAAATTTCTCCTGGCCCAGTACCTGGATTTGCAACCTCTCCACTAGCACCAGAGATTAGTATCTTCTGAAATAATTTTGCATGAAGGGCCCAGAAGCAAAGTAGAAGGAACTACAAAACCATCAGATGAGGACAGATGAGCAATGAGGTAAAAATAGCAAGAGAAAATACATTTTTAAGAGGAAATCAATGAGATGTCTCTCTTTCAAAACGAAAATTGTAAAAACACAAGAAGAAACCAAACTCTAAGAAAAAGCCAATACAATCAACAATCAGAATGAATCCCCCCGACATGAAATTAAAGTTAAAAGCAGTACAACAAAAATCTGAAAATTAATGCATTTAGGATGCTCAAAGGGATGGCTAACGTTTTAAATTCTATTCAACACGGTAAAAAATAACAAAATAAAAACAGACAGAAGGGAAACAAGAGTGGATTGCTTTATCATGACAAGCTATGCACCTCACAATTTAACTCAAAATATGTAAAGTACATACAAATAGAATTATAAGGGAAAAAACACAAATCTGTGATCGTAGTACATAAGAACAAAACTTGAAGATATTTCTATCAGGTACATTAAACTGATAGAAGAAGCAAAGAAAAATCAGTAAGGACATGGGAGATTTGAACAACACAATGAACAAGTTTAATCTAATGGACATTTATAGAGCCATTACTTCCTGGCCCCACGAAACTCCCTCTGCTCCTCTTGGTGTTAATTAATATTTTACTGTCTTCCAGGAAATTCATCCCAGCTGTAGCCTAGATGAGGCTCCTGTCATTTCCGCCTTTCTTGCATCAGTGGCAATAATAGCTAAAACTTACTGAGCCAGGCCAAGGACTGACTAGACTACCTTGTAAACTAACTTAATCTTCAAACCAACTCTCAAAGGTTGTGCTTTCCAAAACGCGAGCTACGAGCCCCATGTGACTCTTGAATAGTTGAAATTGACTGGTCTGAATTGAGATGTGGTGTAAACATAAAACGCGCCCTGGAATTCTAAAACTTAGTGCCAAAAAAAAAAAAAAAAAAGGCCAACAATTTAACGATTTTTATGCGTATTACATTCTGGACACAGACAACTTCATCTGCCCAGCAACAGACAAGGCTACTTTGTGACTATCATAGAGCAAAGCAAAAAACATCACTCAGAAACTGTGTCTGAGCACAAATGAAACCATAAACATAACCAAGGATTCACCTCGCCCGGCTCAAATAAGTGACTACTTCTTTACCAATTTTTGTTCCTCTCATCTCTGAGTGATAAAAATTATAAAGGTATAATAGAATCACTCCTGCTCTCAGCACCCAATAGAACAAAACCACACTTTTTTTTTTAAGAAATGGTTTATCACTTCCATTTTTTGCATAAAACGTATGGGGGAACCCCAGCCAATTGACACACAAGTGCACTGCCACATAGGAAGGTAATTTCATCACACTTCCGGTCAAAGAACATGCAAATGTTTCTTTTATCGTGTCTGCAGTAACTGTCAAGGCTTGTCCATTTAATTGTTTACAAAAAATTCACATGTCCCCATTTCTTCCTCTGCCCTGGTTACAGGACAATGACTGGGAGGAAGAGGATTGGTTAAAACAACTCTTCAAGCAGTTTTCTGCTGTCCCTTCTCTCTCAATCAGAGATTTGGGAGGGTTCACACCACCCCCAGCTACAGTAGCCTTAGTAAGAGAATCCGAGCCCTCATCACCAGGGGTGATGATCCGCTTTACTGTGAGATGGTGCAAGAAGCATCAGCCTCCAACCCACAGGGGGGCAGGGAGGCCCTCCGGCTGGGCTATGCTGCGCATGGCAGCAGTGGCCACCCCTTCTGTGGCCCAGGGTGCGGCCCGCGGGACCCGGTAGCCCCGCTCTCAGAGCGAGGCAGGTGCTGCCTAACCTTGGGCTCGACCTTGTCCTTTCCAGCTTTGCCTCCAGTCATGGTCTCTCGCTCTCGCTACCACCCAGCCATAGCCACCTGCGAAAACCACACTTCTTTGAATTCTCTCCCAAATCACCTAACCGGAGTTCAAATCCAGCAAAACAACCCTCCTAATGCCTTCTTTCTGAAATGCCTCCTGGCCCTTTGCGGAGTGCTATTTCCCTCATTGCTGCCATCCACTAAATCAACTTTGTTCCCCAACAGTGTATTCCTAATGGTCCTTAGCTGGAGGGCATTGGCAAGCCCATTTAACAGATAAGAAAACTGAGGCACAGAGAGGCTAAGTAATTCATTCAAAGTCACACCGATGACAGGGCTACAATCACTGCTCTTCAACCCCACCTGTACATCAGCATCTCTGGACATGGGACCCGAGTATTCATACGTATTACAAAGCTCCCCGCCGTGATAGCCAGCCAAAGTTGAGAAACGCCAGGGGAGATATGTGCACCCCAGCACATCTCAAACTTTAGCATGTTAATTGCTGCCCTGGGAAATCTTGTTAAAACGCAGATTTTGATTCAGTAATTTGGGGTGGAACTTGAGATTCTGCATTTCCGACAACACCCTGGTAGACGCTGCTGCTGCTGTCTTGAATAACAAGGTCTGAAGTTCCTTAGAGCTGACTTCGCAGAAATGAGTTTTGCTTGTCTATCTTTTTAAGTGATCTATTTATTCATTTATTGAGCACCTACAATTCATTAAGCACCACGCTAGGCACTGGGGATCCAGCCGTGAAGCAGAAAGAGTATGTCTCTGCCCACCAAAAGCTGACTTTCTAGGGACTGGGAGGGAAGAACCCCATGTGGTTGAAGCCAGGAGTTCAGTTTAGAGACCTAGGACCAGCGTTGTGTGCTCCCATTCTAGCCTGGTGCTTTTGGTGATTAGGACCCTGATACCCTCCTTTGGGCATCAACACTGTATTATTTCCTTTTACCCTGAATAGTATGAATTTGGGAATCATATATTTATTCCAGATGTATTCATTTGCTACAATAACTATAATGTTGGGAGGTCACTATATATTCAAGGTTATGAGAATAGGAAGTGTGTTGTTAATAAAAAACCAGCAACTGTAATAGAATTTAAAAGTAAATTATTTAGTATCCAGGAAATAATCCCCCCAAAGATTATCACAATTTTAAAGTAGGTCAGCTTCTGAGACTTCGTGTTTCTACACTATACCTATAATAAGTGAACTCAAATGTTTCATTGCTCTTGCATCTAAATGGTTTTGACATGAAATTTTAATTCGTCTTCAAAAGTCATCATATGTCTACTGCTGGGAGCTTGGGAAATTTGTTAACCCTTCTTGGGAATGTCAGAATCGCAGAACCCGTTTAGTGAAAGCTGGAATTTTCTTTCTCTTAACATTTGGTCCATTGTGTGGGACGAAAGAGAGAAAAGCGGTCCTTGACACCCGAAGGCTGGCTTGGTGCCCTCCCATTGACCATAATACGTGTGCAGAGCATCTGCAACAGACAGGATCTCTCTGCGACCTTGATGGATAGAGGCAAAAACAAGAACACCCTACAAATGTGTCTGAACACACACAACACACGAACACTGTCCAAAGCACGAAGATGACCACACATCCCGCTCTCCTGGCTAAGAGGAGTGACCACTGCTTCTTTGTCAGGTCCTGCATTAGCCTTGGTCTATTCCTCCCTCCTTCTAGATAAGACTTATTAAGGCACCTGATCATAGAATTCTCCTAGCACGTAGCAGCCACTTAAGATAGAACGGTTGAATAGACCTCCACATTTCCTGATTTCAGATGCCTTCTTCTCTGACCACGACTTGCTGTTCTAGCTCCAACGTCTTATCTCAGAGGCCTTGATCTCACCAAAGAGAGCTGGCCTTGCTGTCTCCCCAGGCCCGGCCTCGGCAGCTGGACACTGCTGGACGAAATCACCACAGTGGGTTGACTGCTGCCCCTGAATTCGTGAACACGGACGACAGCGGACTGCTCACACATGGTTTCAGGTGGTGGCACAGATCCTGCAGGGGTCTTTCTGGTGGTGACATTGAGTGGTGCTAAAATCTAGGGAAAGAAAGAGGAGTTTGAAGTAGAACTGAGAAGTCCTGAGGGAGAAAACAAGGAGCAAAAGAGAATCAGGAATGGGGGTGCCATCTTCAGAAGCACTGACTTCTAGTGGAAGAAAGTGGCATTTTGAATGTCTCTGGAACAGAAAGGAACCAATTCCTGTTGGGAGCATGACCTTTTATTACCCATCCCCCAAGATCCGAGTCATCCTATCTATAAGCCCTTTTACAATATTTCAGAAGGAGGTATCTCAGTGGTAGAGCATTTGACTGCAGAAGGAGGTTCATTTAACAAAAAAAGCGCCACCAACTAGCTCAGTGCTGTGTTTGCACGCAGTGGGAGGGAGTCTCAGAGCGGCCTCGTCTCTGCAGAGGCCCGTCTCACTGTTGCGCAGACCGTGGGCGGGCATGGAGTCTTCCTTCTCCCTGCCCCGCGAGCCCCCTGCCCACCTTTGTTCTGTCCTCTGCTCCCACTTCTCGTATTTTTTTCTCCTGTTTTGGGCCATTCTAGAATCTTCTCCCAAAAGATGCCTGTTTTCTGAGCACCAGCCCCCCTCCCACCCTGTCACCTGCCTCTTCCCTAAATACACCTTCAGTGTTAATAAAGGAAGCCTTTCTGCTCAAGGCAGAGCCTCAGAGCAGCTGGTTTTAACACTCCCACAAAGAAGCTGGGAGGCATTCTTTCTTGGGGAGTGTCGTAGGGTAAAAACACAGTGCCTCAAAAGACGCAGGGGTCCTGGGGCGCCTGGGTGGCTCAGTCAGTTGGGCGTCTGCCTTCGGCTCGGGTCATGATCTCGGCGCCCTGGGATCAAGCTCCACGTCAGTCTCCCTGCTCAGTGGGGAGCCTGCTTCTCCCTCTGCCTCTGCCCTTCTCCCCCTGCTCCTTCTCTCTCTCTCACTCTCTCTCAAATAAACGAAGTCTTTATATATATATGTGTGTGTGTGTATATATATTAAAAAAATATACAGGAGTCCTAATTCTTACCTTACGTGGCCAAAAAGGACTTTGCAGATGTGATTACGGTAATGATCTTAAGATGAGGGGATTCTCCTTAATTGTCTGGGTGAACCCTAAATGCAATCACATGGGTACTTATAAGAGGGAGGCCGAGGAGAAGGCGGTGTGACCACCGAGTGATGTAGCCACACGGCAAGGAGCACCAACAGCCACCAGAAGCTGGAAGAGGCAAGGAACAGATTCTCCCCTACAGCCTCCCAAGGGAGTGCAGCCCTGCTGTCACCTTGAGTCAGACGGTTGCCCCAGAACTGAGAGAATCTACCCCAGGTTTGTGGTAACTTGTTATGGCAGCCCTAGGACACTAACGCAGGGGTAGGGGCACCCTTCTCTCCCCCGGCTTTGGCATCCACCACAAGTGTGATGTGGAATTGGGAAACCGCCTTCCCAACTTCTTTCCTGTTGGGTCACAGAGCTGAGGGAGCTGGGGAGCAGCCCACCAGGGAGCACAGGAATGGGGGCGAGACACAGAATGACAAATAAATGAGTTGGAGCAGCACGGCGGATTCTAGCCTGTTCTTTGCCAGCGTTTCTACTCTTGACCTGTCCTTGGGTGATGTGGGTCACTACCCAAGGGCAGGCAGAAAATTTGTGGCTTCACACAAACCCAGAAGCCCTCAGCTCCAAAATAGCATTTCTTGGCAGGGTTGGAGGGACCGTTTTTGGAGTAGAAGACATTTTCAGGAAATGCCTTCAGGGAAGTGACCTTTCTTGAAATGTCATGGCCTGTGCAAACTTCCAGTGTTTGGTTAGGCAGACATGGCACCTGCAGCTGACGGAAGAGGAAGGCCCGGGGGAAGACCTGTCCTGGGTTGGCCCAGGGTAAGCTGACATTACTGAAGGCTGTCAGTATAGAAGGGGCTAGAAGCACCAGGGCCTGAAGCCTTTTGAAAAAATTCCTTTTCTTTTCTCAAACAATCCCTGAGTTCCCCTAATTTCAATGGTGTTGGGTGCTAAGGAACCAAAACTTTCCAACAGAACAAAAACGCTTCGTGCCTCTGAGACCTACCCCTTCCCCAGGCTAGTGTGAACAGCAAAAATGTCCCTCCCAGGGTGGGAGCCATGCTGTGCCCAGGAGGAGTCTGGGATCCCTTCAACCAACTGTTCTTTCTCTCTCTCTCTCTTTTTAAAAAGATTTTACTTATTTATTTGAGAAAGAGAGAAAGAGAGAGAGCACACAAGCAGGGGGGAAGGGTAGAGGGAGAAGCAGACTTCCCGCTGAGCAAGGAGCCCGATATGGGACTCGATCCCAAGGTCCCGGGATCATGACCTGAGCCGAAGGCAGATGTTTAACCCACTGAGCCACCCAGGCATCCTGTTCTTTCTCTTTTGAATAGTTGTTTTTCATAGTTAAAATACATAAGGATTTTATAAAAACTTTGTAAAATAGAGACTAGAAGAGGGGAAAAAAGCATACCGTCTTCTCTCTAGTGGACCCACCCACCGTTAGGATTTCAGAGTCTTTCTTTCTTCACGTGGTTTTCCCTTGGTTTCAGAAAGCTGCAGTCAGAGCATTTTGGCTCTCCACCACCATTCCTGAGGGCTTGTCCTGACCGCCCGACCTGGAAAGGCCGCACCTTCATCACTTTGCCCGGCCTGCTTTTATGTTCCTCATCGCCCTCACCATAATATGAAAGTCCACGTGTGATTCTCGCCTCCTTATCGACTGAAAGTGTCTTCCCTTTGGCTCCTTGGGACTCTGTCCCGGGCCCCACCTCAGACCATTCCCAGGACCTAGAAGAGCGCCTGTCACAAATCTGAGTGCGATGCAGTAATGGGATGGATGGATAAATTCTGTATATTCTCTTTTCTCCTAACTGTTGCATCTTAATTGTTTTCCTTCTGCCTATACAGTTGTTGAACTTACAATTCAAACTTGGTTTCCGAGCATCGTCTACCCACAATTCTTCTCCATCTATCCCTCGTATTTACCCCACACGTTAAAAATAAAACCCAAGGCATCATCAAGGAGGCTGAGGGGAGAAGCTGCATAGGCCGAGTGAGGGCAAGGAAGGCAAGGCAAGGCCTGGAAGGAATCAGAAAGCGTACGGTAGAGTAGACTGGACACGGGGCTTTTCCATCAGATTGGCCTGGTTTTCGATCCCAATTCTGTCGCTTGCCTGCCGTGCGATCCTGAGTAAGTAACTTAACTTCTCTGTGCCTCTGTGCCATCATTATCCTGGGGAGACCTTCTCCCTCCACTTGTTGTAAAGGTTAAATAGGACCATGTATGTAAAGTACCTGGTTTTTTTTTTTTCTTTTGCGGTAGTTACAGGGATCTTTATTGGGGTGCCTAGCTGGCTCAGTTGGCAGAGCAGGTGTCTCAATCTCAGGCTTGTATTCAAGCCCCACACTGGGTGTAGAGATTACTTAAAAAGAAAAGAAAAGAAAAATAAATAAAAGTATCCCACCCCCTGAACCCTTGGTCTTGCTGCTCACTCGCTCCAGCGAGTGAAATAGCTACAAGAATAGTTGCTAAATAAATAAATTACAAATTATCACTTAATAAACTACTACACACACTTCCATATCATGCTGACATGACAATCCTTCCAGAGGGATGACTTACAGAGTAGGCAATTATAAAGCTCATGGTTGATAATATAAAATTTTTTGTATAGAAGCAATATGACCCCAGTCTGTATGTATACCCACTAGTAATGGGCACAGAACAACAGAGAATAAATAACAGCTTTATGTTTGTTTTCTTTTCTTCTCTATCTCTCTCTCTCTCTTTTTTTTTTTTTTTTACAATTTTCATATATAAAAGTATAGGCTATTCGAATTCGTATGATGTCGTTCTGCTTCAAACAGTGCTGTTTACAAACATGCAGAATCAAAGAAGGAAAATGTTACTTGGTTTGTGCCACACCAAATACACACATTTGACTTGTAAACACTGATAGAGATACTGTTGCAAATACTTCTAGAAAGAGAGATACACACGTTTGAACACTAAATTCTGGCTGACTTAAAGAGCAAATGAAATGTAAAGGGATCTTTCCCTAATTCGCCCCCGGCTCTTGCACACGTTATGTGCCGGACTGTGTTTCCATGGACTGCCTGATCTACCCCGATCATGACGGGGAAGATCCTATCGCTTCCCAAACCATACAGATGCTGGTGGAGTCGGATTCAAACCCAGGCGGTCAGGTTCCAGAATCCATTCCCTTTAGAATCAGAACTGTGCTACCTTTTTAAAATCTTAGGCAAGCAAAAGAAAAGTTATTCAGTGACAGAGAAGTGACATCAGACAACTTCTACCAGTGCACACTATCCGTGGTACAATAAGAAGTATATGTGGTCCTTCCTGGAACAGAGCTCCCAAAATCCCTGAAATTTCCCGAGTGATAGGAGTGTCCTTTGTTATTCATGACGAGTCTCTTTTGGTCACACCTGAGTTCCTGTGAATGCAGTGACTTAGGGTGGGGTCCCTAGACAGTCTGAGGATGGGGCGAGTGACCAGCAAGACCACGTGATCAGGGGGTAGGAAATCTCAGCTCCAGCCCCACCTCCAAGGAGGGGAAAGGGATGGAGACTGAGCTCCATAAAAACTCTTGAACAAGATTCCAAGAGCTTCCGGGCTGGTGACTATCTCAGGGTGCTGGGAGGCCCAAGGAGGACAGGGAAGCCCCATACCTTGCTTTATGCATCTCTCTCATTTGGTTGTTCCCGGGCTGTATTCTTTATCAGAAACCAGTAAATGGTAAACATAAGTAAAGTGAGCCGTTCTAGCAAATGATTGAGTCTGAAGAGGAGTTAAATGGGGACCCCACGATTCTCAGCCAGTGAGAAGTACAAGAGGCCTTCCAGGACTTCAGCTGTCCTCTGAGGTGGGGCCAGTCTTGTGGGACTGAGCCCTTACCTTGTGGGGTCTGCGCTAACTCCACCTTTTAGTTATTGTGAATATGCTCTTATAAACAGTGGTGCACAAATATCTCTTAAAGTTCCTGCTTTCAGTTCTTTCGGGTATACACCTAGACGTGGAATTGCTTGATCATATGGTAATTGTATGTTTCATGTTTTGAGGAACTGTCTGGTGGTAGTTCTGAGAAATCCCTTTAAGAGGGACTGGTGCTGTGGGGGACACATCTTTTTTTTAACCCCTCCCTTCTACCTTTACTTCCTTTCTGAAACACGGATGCAATGGCTGGAGCTTCAGCAACCATCTTAGAACCTGAAAGGATTCTGAGGCTGGAGACCATGAGCTAGAAGGGAGGAAAGTATCGTGATTAGATTGTGGAGTCGAGTATAGAAATGGATCCTGCCGATCTTCAGGTCTCCTTCTTGTGAGAGAAAATTTGTTTTGGGAGTGGGTGGGTAAGAGTGGTCTCTGATACTTAGAGAATACAGTTCCTAACTGATATAACCCTCTTAATACTGACCTCTATCTTGAGGTAACATCGGTTCAGTTTTGTTCTGCTGAAAATTATCTGTTGCCGAGAAATAACCCTGTTGCGCCATATATGCTCCAGAGCTCCCAGGGACCAGACTGGCTGTGGCTTTGTCAGTTAGACACCACAGATCTCCTTCCCCAACCCCATCCTGCTTCCTCCCCCTGCTTCAGCAGGCCTTGAGCTGATAAACACCATTGTGAGTTAAATAAACACAGTCTGAATCCTCCTGCTTCCCCCGCTGTGTGGCATTTGGTAAACTACTTGAATTTTTACATCTACAAGAGGCAGATAACCATCTCTCCTTTGGACCGTTATTGTGTGAATTCAGTGAGCTAATGCATGGAAAGTGTCTGGAACTTGCAAAGGCATATGCTAATAGTATTATTATAACTTCCTTTGGCAAAAATCTCATTGTCCATTCAGCTTCACACAGTGATTCATATAAAAGAGCTACATATTGAGTGTTCGTTAAACAACAGACAGTAGGATCTATGTGTCTTTCCCCTTTTAATCTTCACAGGAACCCTACAAGGGGTATTCATTAATATCTCCATGTTAGAGGTGAGGAAGTTGAGGCTCAGGCAGATGAAGTAACTTGTCCAAGGTCACACAGCAAGTAAGTAGTGGAGCCAAGATTCAAATTTGGGTCTCTCTGTATCCAGAAGTATGACATAATAAAAAATATATGTATTGGTGTCTGCCTTTGGTTCCTGACACAGAACCCTGAAACCCCTTATAAATAAGGGTGCCAGGAAAATCTTTTGTTCTAATATTTAGTCTTTGACCCCAGTTCCCAACACCAAGCTCAGAATTTCCCGGGTGATAGGAGCATCTTTGGTTCTAAGGAAGTGACTCATGGTGGGCTCCTGGATGGGGGCTGGTCACCAGAAAGATGTTTATTACAAGCAGTGATTAGAAGCTTGGAACTTTAATGCCACCCCCCATTCTCAGGAGAGGGGAGAGGGGCTGGAAATGGAGTTCATAACTGATCGTGCCTACATGATGAAGCTCCATAAAAACCCCACAGTACGGGCTCTGAAAGCTTCAGGGGTTGGTGAACACATCTATATATGGGGAAGGTGGCACACCACAGCTCCCTCGAGATAGAAGCACTTACACTCAGGACACTTTCAGTCCTCGACCTATGTAACTGGCTGTTCATCTATATCTTTCATCATATCTTTTATTCTACAATAAACTAGCAAATGTGTTTCCCTGAGTTTTGTGAGCTGCTCTGGCAAATGATGGAATCCAAGAAGGGGATCCTGGGAACCTCCAATATGTAGGAAAGTTGGACAGAAGTTGTGGGTAACCTGGGACCCACTCCTTGCGTGCAACTGATGTCTGAAATGAGGGCTGCCTCGTGGGACTGAGCCTTTAACCTGGGGGGCCAGCGCTGACTCCGCTTAGTGTCAGGATGGAATTGAACTGTAGGACACCCAGCAGGAGTCACAGAGCATTGGTTGGTATGGGGGAAACTCCCACATGTGGTGGCCAGAAGTGTCAGAAGTGAAGTGTTCTCTGTGAGTTGTAAAGGACAGACCCAGGACTGTGCTCTTCCTGGACAGGAACCCAGAGGTTTAACCACGTTGGGGCACAGCTTTCTGTCCTGTGGCTCCTCTGCCTTCAAACCCTTACTAAAGCAGCAAGGGCTAAAGTAATGATTGTTAGTTTAATATCAGCATGGGGAGGTCTCAGGGAGAACATAGATTTAGATATTTACTCATATATCTTAAAATTTATTTTCACTGTGGAAAGATAACCCTCAGTACATACTCTAGACCAAACTAGGGCATGACTGAAGAATGAAATTGCTCTGCATGTAAAGTTGGAAGAACTTTGAGCTTCTGTGGGAATCCCAGAGGGAGGAAGGGAAGGGGACAGAACCAGGGAAACTGGACGAGCTGATTGGAAGCCAAGCAAGACAGTGAGAGGCAAGGTACAGGGGACAGGTGTGGCTGAGGGCCTTCTAAGAACACGGCTGCCCAGTATCTGGTATTAACTGACTTGCTATGCTTGGTCCAAGGGCCCCCCCAACCCGACCTATGGTCATCCTCAAGTCTTTAGTAGCAAAGATTTCACCCAGTGTGAGTGGTGCTGAGGGAGGCAGAGAAAGGAAGCCGGGTCCGATGGTTGGGCAGATATGCAAGGCAGAGAGAAGGCAATGGCCACAAGAGGCAAAATGGGATCCAGATATCAGTAGAAGCAGGAAATCAGAGCAAGTGATAACCAGGAGAAACCTGTGCATTTAAAATTCTCACGAAGTATGGAGGAAGAAGTCAGGATTTTGGAGGACTTGAACCTTCTGGGTAGTGCCAGCTCAGCCTGACTAGAAACTGGCTGATGCTCATGTCCCTGCACTAGGAGAGCCAGGACCCAGGACAAGCAGAGCCTGGGCCTCCCCCAACCAAGTCCCTTAGAGAATCCTACAGGAGGGAGAGCCCCCACCTCACCCCAGGTCACCTGGGAGCTTGTGTGCCTGTGTGCGCGGGCACGGAAAATTCTTCAGGACTGGGGCTGCCTCTACCTTCCTCTTCCCTGAAGACCAGCCTTGGGGAGCTGAGGCGGGAGAACCACAGGGTGGGTTGCCCAGGGCTGGAGGAAATCATGCATATGAATGGACTCTGCACAGGACCTAACCTTTTCTCTCCCCCCACAACAGTGGTAAAAATAAATGCTCCTGACATCAATACTTAATGGGACCAGGCCTTGCATACTAATGAAAATCTCCGCAGAGCAGCCACCTGGAGGGAGAAAAACATGGAAACTTATTAACCCTCAAGCAGCAAGACCACATTCCTCTCAAAGGCCTTGTCGGCCAGGCAGGAAAAGCCTCACATCCTCCACCTGGAAGTGAAGCTGTTTAGTTTTTCTGTGTTGTCGGGGGCAGGGGCGAGGGTCTTGGGCCACCCCCCACCCAAACAGACCCCCCCCCCCCCCGCCCCTTTCCCCCCCACCGTGACAGAGGCCAGAGGGAGGAAACCCAGCTGTCATGGGACCCCTTCTGTGTGTTCACTTCCCACTTCTCCCAGTGAACACCAACCTAGTTCCCCCTCTGAATGTTGTCTTCCAAGGTGTGGGACGTGAAGAGGACTTTGACCGCCTCCATTCTGACCTCAAACTTTCTAGTTGTTTCTCTTGTCTCAGACAGAAGACTCTGAGGGTAAAGCATCCCCTGATGGGAACCAAACTACCCTATCAAGCAACACAGATTGCCCTGAGCCAGCCAGACCCCACCCCACCCATGACTGACTCCAAGGCAACGATTGATTGGATCTTCACTGCCCACTTGCAGGCCGCCACCCACCTTTGCCCCGCCCTTTCCTTATATAAACCTGGAAGGATTTCAGCACCTTGGAGACAGTCTCTGAGACTCAGTCCTCTGTCTTCCTGGTGTTGGTTTCCCTGAAATAAATTCCTTTCTTGTTTCACCACCACTTATTTCTTTCTCTGCCTTTGGATTTTGTCAGTGGCAAATGGCTGAACCTGGTCTGTTGGGGGGCCTTGGATCCAGGCGCTCTTGCACCCCAGTGCCCTGGCTCCGAGGCAGCAGCTAGACTGGAAGGACGAGACAGCCTTGGGTTCAAAGCCTGCCCCCAGCACCTGCAAGAAGCAGCGACCTGTTCCCTAGCAAGACGGGGATGGCAGTCCTGTCCTTACAGGAAAGTCCTAAAGAAGGGAGGAGATTGTGAGCACAATCCAAGATTGCTTGGAACAGAGCATGTGCTCAGCAGATGGCAGTTTACATTTTCTCTGAAAGAACCCAGAGCCCTTCCCCACAATTTGCTCTTCTGCCCAAGTCAACAAGAGAGGGAAACAGGAGGCCTGTGATGTGATGTCAAGGAAGAGAAATATTTGCAAGTACCTCCCAAGAATCCAACAGGGGCTGAGGGCTTTCCTGAAACAAAACAGCAAATGTGTGGGAGATCCTAACAAGGAGCCCAGCTGCCCATCCCCAACCTGTGGCCCCTGCCTCACCCTGCTGGGGGTGGGGCTGCAAGCTTGTTGCCTGTGAGGCAGGAAGGCCAGTTGTATCTGGGGGAAGGTTGGAAGAAGGTAGGGCTGAAAAAGTCTTGGGGGGGAAGGTAGCTGCCATGCTGAGGAAATACTCAAGCAACCCTGTCGAGAGCATGGTGTGAAAAAAAAAAAAATACCTGAGGCCCTTGGCCAACAACCAGCTCACCCCACCAGCTCCCTGAGTGAGCCACCTTAGAAGTGGAATCCTTGTATCTTGCTCCCCAGTCAAGCCTTCAGTAAACCAAGGCAGAACCACTCAGCCAAGCTGCCTCCAAATTCTTTCAACCCATGGAACCTGATCATAAAGTTATTACTTTAAGCCATGAAGTTTTGGGGTGATTTGTTATGCAGGACTGGAAAATCAACACACTGTTTTACATAGTACAATTCCAAGTAAAATTTCACTTGAAAAACTCTGTTGCTTAAAACAAAACAACAGCAAACAAGAGAGCTTATAAAGTCATCATCTAATCAAACTTCTCAATCCATTGATAAGAAACGGAGTCACCAAAAGTCAAGATGTGGTGATTATAACCAAGTCATGGCAGAATCAAAATCAGCACTCAACTTTGATTTCTATCTCATTACATCCCATTCAACAAGAGCAGGTATTCAGGGAGTACCAAGTACCAAGATGTTCATGATTTACCATTAGGTAAATATGGTCTTCAGTTTTGATTTGACATCAAGAGTTGATATAAATGATAAAAGAGGTCACTGTTTATCACTATCCTGAACATATCACTATCCTCAATGATGACTTGGAACTCTAAGGACCTTTAAAAAAAGAAGCATTTTATAAATAAGTTTGAAACTCATCAATCCATTAACTAAAAGTGTTGCTGCCCAAACATGGCAATTTCCCAAACACCAAATCAGTGATTTGCAACATAAATAAAGCAATCAGAGTGATGAAAATAGATGGCTTCCAGCAAAATCCATTTCTGAGAGTTGCTGTGACAGGGAGAAGGAAAACCATTTTCAGGCTAAAATCCTGACTGATAATGAGCTGAGAATACACTGAAAATTATCATCTCTCTCTGAAATCCAGTGGCTAATTATGTTGTTCCACAACAAGGTGGGTACAGATGCAGCTGGGATAAAGAAAATAAATGTACAGAGGGAATTCAAACCACATTTCCTCTGATGGTATAGTATCATTTTTTTTCCTCTTACACACCAGGTTGCAAATGCCATGCTGACTTCTCTCCACAGTGGACGCAAAATTGCTAGAAAATGGCAGAAGACCTTTGCCCTGTCTCTTCAAATGATTAGTTGTCAGATCTCTCATTTGAACACTCCCTCTTCATTGCTATTTATGTTGCCATCTGGAAGCATATAGCAGCATGTCGGATCGACCCCAGAATTTGCTGGCATTCCTGGTGCTTCCTCTGGCTCTCTGAAGAGCAATGATGTGGAATGTCTCACACGAGCAACAGCTGGGTCACTACAACTCTAAATGGATATTTTTCCCCCTTCCCCTCAACTCAAGACATGATTTACATTATGATGTAATTTATGTAAATACCACCTACTTTCAGTCAAAGACTGATAAGATGGGACCATTGAAACAATCTGAGCCTCAATGTAGCTCATGCAGCAGGGTCTTTCACTAAGTTATCAGTCTGTGGATTTCCGCAAGCCTTTCCTCAACTTCTAAACTGGTGTCTGGACCCTCAGTGTTTCCTTGCCTCAGGGATTATTGTAGACAGAGGAGAAAAAGGAGCTGCTTAAAGTTGAAAGCAACTCCTGCGTTTTGAAAACTGGAAGATTTCAAGGCATGTCAGGTTTTCCTGCACAATCTGAAAGAATGATCATATCAGTATACCTAGAAGCCATTTCTATAGCCAGTCACATACAACAGACCCTCTGCTAAGGGTCTGGTTTAACATTTGGGCCAATGTCCTCAAAGTTCTCCTAGGAAGAATGGCTTGCTGCCTGGCTGATGGGGCCCCAGCCTCCCAGGTGGCAATGAAGCTCACGTCGTGGCAGGCCAAGATGTCTAAAACATGGAGAGGACCTCAAGAAAATAATTTATCAGATTTATAGGTTCTCCAGGTTAAATGTGGTGGGTAGACTTTCTTGGGCTTGGTTCCCCAGCCTCAAGATAGGAAAGAAAATAATACTTTTCAAAGTCCAATAGTGACCCCTACTCAGTAGAGTTGCCGATACCGCCTGGCTCTAGTTTTGCAAAGCAAGCCCAAGGCAGTCTGTATGGTTATATAACACTCTGACTGCACCTCATAATTATCAGGCCAAACCTAATGAGAGCAGCCTTCCTTGTGATCATAAATAATCTCCAAAGATTATTTATGATCACAAAGGGGGAGACTGTTTAGAAAAATTACCTAAATTTGAAGATAAGCAAAAGAGGTTATGAGGGGGGCGCCTGGGTGGCTCAGTCGGTTAAGTGTCTGCTTTCAACTCAGGTCATGATCCCAGGGTCTTGGGATCGAGTCCTGCATCAGACTCCCTGCTCAGCAGGGAGTCTGCTTCTCTCCCTCCCCTGCCCCCCACCCTGCTCGTGCTCTCACTCTCTCTCTCTCATAAATTAATTAAATATTTTAAAAAGAGAGAGAGATTATGGGGTATTCTTGCAGAATATGTCAGGAGGGCACCTTTGATTGGCTTTCTAGTGAATATTTTACAGCCCTGCAGGGGTAGAGGACAACTTGTAGGAAACTGGTAGCAGTGCAGATGATGCCTGACAAATGCAACTTTCATCTGATAGTGACAATTGATTTCCATTGGCAAAAATGATAATCCCCCAAATCCTTTGTTTGTAGGATATTAACCAGTTTCACATTTATGAACAAATTCATTTTGACTTTTTTTTTTTTTGGTCTGTTGTAAAACTCTGTTCTTCAAATTCTCCTTTGAATTAGTTTTATATTATGGTTCCCAATGAGTGGAATAAAATCTTTGACATGTTTATTTAATATGTGTATGAAGGTCATGTATTTAACTTTTGGAAAAGTGTTCTTCAGCACATGCACTAAACATATTCTGGAAGTTTTGTGATGAGCCTCCTTAGCCCAATTTTTCCCTCCAGTTCATACTGTAGAGCCAGAGTTAGCGTCTCATTGTGCAGCTCTCACTATATCACCCCTTCTTCCTCTTGATACAAAAAGGTTCAAATACATTAGATTTGTATTCCAGGCCTTTTACAATCATGCCCCAACCTCTCTAGACCTACCCTTAGCTCCAGATAGAGAGTAGGTACCCAGTAATGCTTGGTAACATATGGATGAATGAACTCATTGATACCATTTTCCTGAAGGTCGTGGTTTGCTTTTTGTTGCTACGAAAGAATGAAAGCATCCCACTTAAAATATTTTCATTATCCTTGTCTTAGTTTGGCTATTTCCAGAGGTAGACCCTAAGACAAAGATTCAAGGACAAGTAGTTTATTTGAGAGGTGATCTGAGAAAACACCAGCAAAAGAGTAAGAAAGTAGCCAGGGAAGAGAAAGAAAGTGATAAAGGGTGTGTTATTAAGCCAGTACCCACAGTAGGTAACTGGAGGGCAGTTCTACTGGGGTGCCTTAGGGATAGAGCAGGACCCTCCTCAGAGATGTCCCACCCAAGAGGTGAGGACACAGAGGGTATTTATCTCCTAATTCCCCACCTGTCGTTGGTAGAGTGTTGCTTCTAGGGACATTATCTCCTGAGAGTTGTAAGCATGCTCCCTCAGCCAGACAAAACACCTCAGGCAGAGAGCCAAAGATCTTCACGGTTCTCAGCCTTCAAGTCCCCTACAGCCTGGGCTACCACACTGGAGAAGCTTCCAGCCAAGTAACTCAAGGTGTTTCCCCTAGATTAAAAGACAAACTCCATTCTCACACCACCTCTCTGTCAGAAGCTGAATTTTTTCCTGACTCTATTCTCATACTACTGAGTTCTGTGATGGTCCTAAATTTAGACATTATAGCTTTGAAATATATTGAAGCGTCTCAGGAGTCTGGACTCAGTAGTATCAAAAAAATAAACAACTGATTAAAAAATGGACAGAGGACCTGAACAGACATTTTTTTCTGAAGAAGACACAGATGGCCAACAGACACATGAAAAGATGCTCTACATCACTCAACAGGGAGATGCAAATCAAAACCACAATGATATATCACTTCACACCAGTCATAATGGCCAGTATCAAAAAGACAAGAAATAGTAAGCGTTGGCGAGGTTATGTAGGAAAAACGAATCCTCGTGCACTTTTGGTGGGAATGTAAACTGGTGCTGCCACAATGGAAAATAGTATGGAGTTTCCTCAAAAAATTAGAAAGAGAGCTACCATATAATCCAGGAATTGTACTTTTAAGTATTTACCCAAAGAAAATGAAAACACTAATTTGAAGAGATACATGCACCCCTATGTACATTGCAGCATTATTTATAACAACCAAGTTATGGAAGCAACCTAAGTTGCTTGATACTTACTCCTAAGTCCATTGATACATGAATGGATAAGGAAAATGTGGAATATTACACATTCAATACAATGGAATATTACTCATTCATTAAAAAAAATAGAATTTTGCCTTTTGTGACAACATGGATGGACATAGAGGGTATAATGGTAGGTGAAATAAGTCAGACAGAGAAAGACAAATACTATATGATTTCACTTATATGTGGAATCTAAAAAACAAAACAAATGAGCAAACAAAACAGAAACAGACTCACAGATACAAGAAACAAACTGTTGGCAACCAAAGGTAGGGGAGGTTGAAGGGGCAGGCAAAATCGGTGAATGAGATTAAGAGGTACGAATTTCCAGTTATAAAATAAATGAGTCATGGAGATATGAAGTACAGCATAGGGAGTATAGTCAATACTATTGTAATAACTTTGTATGGTGACAGATGGTAACTGGACTTATCATGTGGATCATTTCATAAGGTATAAAAATACCGAATCACACCTGAAACTAACAGGATATTACGTGTCAATCATACTTCAATTTTAAAAAAAGATTGTATAATGAGATTGGTTGGGGATCCTGCTGCCCTTTGTGGCATTACTTCTCCATGCATTTAATGTGCTCCCTCTGGGTTCTGTTTAGCATGCAGGTCACAGTGTGGGGAAGCAGAGGGGAAGCTGGGAGACCAACCGCTGGAAATCAGAATCATCCTTGTTAAAAGATATTCTACATGCAAATGGGGAAGGCCAACAGGAGGCTCACATCTCTCTGCAGGAGGCACTTGAAAAGCAATCACAGGAAGCTATCTGGTCACCTCTGGAACAGAGGCTGGAATGGAACATAGCTTTGGGAACCCGTTGGGCCATGAGAAATTTTAATTGGTGGCAAAATATAACCACCATTGTGATGCGATACAGTCAGAACAGGGTTGACTCCCCAGTTCAGGCTGGATAATTATATTGGAGAAATGCTATAACCCGTGAACTTACCACACTGCCAGGCCACTAGCACATCCCTCTGCCTCTCCTCCCCATTTTCAGGAAGTGCCTTACCTCCCTGGATTCCCGTGTTCTTAGAGCACGTTCAGATTTGCAGTAATACTTGTGAACAGTGGTTCTTAAACTTTAGCTGCATCAAAATCGCCTGGAAGTTTGTTGAAATACAGTTGCTGGGTCCCACCTCCAGACTTGCTGATTCAGTAGGTCTGGGGTGAATTTACAGCTCTAAGAAGTTTCCAGGCACTGCTGAAATGGCCAGACCAACCAACACACTTGGAGAACTACTGCATCCCTGACCTACTAGTTTAGAGGTTCCATTTTGGCAAGATTTTTCGGTGATCCATGCGCCCATTGAAGTATGAGAAGCACTATTTCTTTGGTTTTCCCAAGGATGGTACCATTCTAGATGCACAGAAGAGAAGTTAATTTTTTATATACAATGGATGCTTTAAGCATTAGAATTTAATTTTCCCCTAAAATGGTTGGTAAAAGCTGAAATGTCTAGAAAAGGAGTTCCCAAGTTTTTCAAAAATGGAATCCCTTTATAAGGTCAAAGTATTTTATATGCACTATTCCCCATGTGAACATCCACTTAATAGGGAAATAACTGGCCCCTTAAACCACGCAAGCACCCAATGTTCACGGCATGGGACGCCTCCCCCGTGGACTCGTGGTCAGACGAGCCACAGGGACAAGTAAGTAAAAGCCACCAAGCTGAGACAGGAAAGGCAAAACAAGCAGGCAGGAGGCCAGGAAGCTCTAGGAGTTCTGAGAGCTGGAATAAACTGGAAAGTTTAGAAAGCCACAACATAGGCAAGAAGTTTTGCCACTGAGGGAGACATGGCTATCTTGCTTCAGCCAGAAAGTCTTCTCTATGCCAGCGGCCAAGACAATGTCTTCTGAAGCTAGGACTTAGCCCTCTGGGGCCCAGGACCCGAAGCAGAGCTGGGTGCAGCAACCCTCCACACTTTGCAGGGTCTGAGGATGTGAGCCTGGGAAAGAGAGGGCTGGGAAGCAGCAGAGCAGTTAGGAAGATTTCTGGAGCCAGGCTGCCTCAGTGCAAACTCTGACTCTGCCGCTTACTAGCTGCGTGACCTCATCAGACCTGCCTTGAGCGATGGGTTGGAGGCAGGCTGTCTGGCTCCTGAGAACCCACTGTGCACAGCCTTTCCCACTCGCCGCTGCGGGGCAGCCTGTCACCCATCCCAAGGAATCTTGGATGTGGTGGGCGTATTCCCGCATGGAAAGAGGCCCCTAGGCCAGCTCCAAATCAGGGCTTCCTCCACACCCCCCAGCCCTAAATAATCCACCAGCAAACCACTGCTCACTGCTAACTTTATGGGAATCCGAGTAAGAGTATACATGTAGTTACAGATATGTTTAAATATTGAAAAATTCTAAATCACGCTAACGCACTGTTTTATAGAATAGCTCCACCCTCCAACCCTGGCAAATAGATCTTTATGATGACTGGAAAGCTATGTTCAAATTTAGAACTCTAATGCTCTTCAGAATTCCCTGTTGGGTGGCAGTAGGCGACAAGCCAGCCCCCACCTGCCTTCCCTTCCCACTCTGTCCCCAGATCCATCCCTCTCCATGTGAGGACCCCCAGCCTGTACATTCAAGCTCCCCCCAAGCCTCCAAACCACAAACGCTGCTCCTCAGCCTCCTTTCTGGCCTAAGGGTGCCCATGGGCTGGGGGAGGTCCACTCTCAGTAGGACGACCCTGGGGAAATGCCTGCATGGGACCTAGAAACATCCCCAGGGCTGCTTGGGCAGGGAATTCTGGAGTTCTGGGTACCTGGCTGTGGTCTAGAAGATAGAGCAGAGCCTCTAGGTAGACAGCATCTTGGCCCCACTGATTCCTCATCCCACCGGGAAGGGGAAGGCGAGAAAAGGCCAGTGTAGGGTTCTCTAAAGCAGTGCCCCGGGCAGGGGCCCCTAAGCTCTGTGCCTCTCTTGTCTCTTTTCACTGCAAAATGACAGTTAAAATAGCCCTAGGGCCACCATAAGAATTAATATGTTAATATTTATGTAGTGCTTAGTCTTGGCCCATAAGTGGTTTATAAGGGTTTATTATCTAAACTAAACATTTGTTCCTTGAAGAGCACACTGGACATTGGGAGTCTAAAATCCCGGCGTTTAAACTCTGCTCAGCCATCTATTAATTCAGAGATATCCCCTCACCTTTCTGAGACTGTTTCCTTGCCTTAAGTGTGGAATTTGGACTGGATATGTTCCGTAGCTAACCGTGGCTTATTTTTCTAACTAGCAAAGGGATCTTATATTCACAAAGGATGGAAAGATAAAATGGTTTCCATAGGGGAGGGGAAAAAAACCTCATCTCTAGACCTAGCATCGCTGCCCGAATTAGAATTTTAACCACACGTAATCCAGTGCCGTGGAAATTTCTCCCTTGTTGGGATGTGTGGTTAACAGGGTTTCTTTGTATTCATTATGGGAGTTCAGCATTTTGAAGACATTTACATTTGAAGAATCCCAGGCTGGCCTTCCCAGGCCAGGGCCACGGGAGTGAGCTGCCCTTCAGCAAGGCGGCAGACAGTGTGACAGTGGGGTCCCACATGGGTGACAGCCATCCCCCGTGGCTCCTCTGGCCTGCTTTCCTTCTCAGCAGCGCTCAAGAGGTCTGTAACAGTTATCTATTGCTGTGTAACAGACCAGTCCAGATTTAGTGGTATAAATGGCAACTGCAATTTATTATTATGCTCTTTCATGGGTCTGGGGGCTGACGAGGCTCAGCCAGGTGGTTCTTTTTCAGGGTTTTTCATGCATTTGTACTCAGATAAGAGCTGGGACAGGAGTCATCTCAAAAGCCTCTTCATCATCCATATGACTTGGTGCTTCCGCTGAGAAGACTCAACAGCTGGGCTCCTCAGATATCCCTCTCTGTTTCTCCAGTGCAATAGCTTCCAGTACGTGGTCCCTCCATCTCTCCAGTACAATGGCTTCAGGGCAGCCATACTTCTCACATGGAGGCTCGGGGTGCCAAAGGTGCATGTCCCTAAAAGAGATCCAGACGGTGGCTCTATTAATTTTCATGACCTAGACTTGGAAGTCACCAACATCACTTTTACCACATTCTCTTCATTAGAAGTGAGTCGCTAAGGTAAGCCTACTTGAAAAGGGCAAGAAATTAGACCCAATCTCTTTTGGGCAGGAGGGTCAAAGAATTTGTAGACATGCTTTAAAACCACCACAGATTTCTCCCCCTCACACAGAGACTGGATGGAGATAGAATTTGAAGAAGTAGACAGGGCCCTCCCTTTCCAAGGAAGCTCCTTCCCAAAAGGAAGCCAAACTGAAGTGCACAGGGCCAACTCAGGAGCCACACTCCTCACAGGAGGCTGGACAGCCTCAGGCAGAGTGAGGCTTCATTGACCTCTCTCAATCCCCCAGGTTCAGGTGAACACATACCTTAAGACAATCTATTTGAAAGGATACTACATTATTAGCCTTATTGGGTACACAGATGCCTCTGTACAGACTTACATGTCCACTCTCCTATGCCCTGAAACTTATGGCAAAGCTCATCTGACACCCATTAAAGGGAGAAGGCCCAAGTGGTCACATTTAACCACATGTAAGTGGATTACATGTGGTTAAAATTCCAATTTGGGCAGCAAATGCTAGGTCTAGAAGTCCACATCTCCCCAAGAGACTGAATATACAACAGACAATGGCCACACTATGTAGAAATAGAACTGTGATCCACAACCCATGCAGTAACCAGTTCAGGATCCAAACCACACCCTCTGCAGCAACTGGTCAGGACTTGGTCAGTGACTACTGGCTTCCCTAATATTGCAGCCACTTCCAACTCAGGACCAACAAAAGAATGCCAAATATGCTCCTCAAACTAATCACATAAGACACTCTGCTTCTAGTTAGCCCATGTCCTGCTTCCCATGCTAAAGCCTCCAATCAAGCACACCCAAAGCCTTTCTTTAATTCACTATAAATCTTTCCCACTCCCCTGCTTGCCTTTGGGACTCTGACAAATGCATGATGGTGGCTGATTCCCTTGTTACAGCAAATGCTGAGTAAATAGCATTCTCATTTGGGTGGTCTTTGATTATTTCCACAAACCTAGGAGTTTTCCTCAGAAGGGGACTACAGAAGTCAGTCTTGTTGAGAAATAATGGTGGCAGGGGCTAATGTGGTAGCACTGGAGCAGGTGAATAGAGGTTTCTGAAAGTACTTTTGCAAGGAAGCCATAGGGGGGTTGCTGATGGATCAAATATGGGTGAAAGACAAAGAGGGTTAAGGATGACACCAAGTTTGGGCCCTAAAGCAACAGGAGTGATAACACCAGCATATGAGATGGCAAAGATGGGGATCAAAAATTGAGCTTGGGAATGCCTGCGTGGCTCAGTTGGTTAAGCGTCCAACTCTTGATTTTGGCTCAGGTCACGATCTCAGGGTGGTGGATCTCAAGCCCACCTTAGGGCTCTGTGCTGGGCATGGAGCTTGCTTGAGATTCTCTCTCTCCCCCTTTCCCTCTGTCCCCCCAACCCCTGTTCATGCATGCACCCACACTCTCTAGAAGAGAGAGAGAGAGAGAGAAAGGGTTGAGTTTGGGGTATGCTTATTAGAGTCGAAGATATGAATTTGGAGGTCACTAGCTAGTAGATGGGGCTTAAAATCATGAGACTAGATGAGGTCACACTGGGAAAAGGATGGTTCTTTCCATTAATAAGTACATATTGAGCACCTGCTATATGTCAGGCATGATGGTGAGCTTTGTGGGTTTAGTGGGAGAAGACACAAGACACTGGCCCAGCATTCAGAACTGCATGGTCTTTTGGAGATTCAGATATTAATCAACTATTCATGCAAGTGAATAGGGGTCAAGTAGTATGAGAACAAACAATAAGGAGATGTGATCCAGTCAGAGACTCTTGAGTTGAGACCTAAATTATGACTTGTTGTTAGCAAGGTGAAGTGGGGAGGAAAAATCATGCAGGGGAAGAGCATGTGATTCTGTAAAAGGAGGGAATTTGGCTATTTGGGGATGAACTGCGAGATGGAAGGACAGCCTCATGGGAGCTAAGCAGGTAAGGTCTGGTCTAAGCAGGACCTCAGAGGCCACGGAAATATAGAGTTTAGTTTTTTCCTAGAAGCAATGGGAAATTATTGGAGGAATTTAAGTGTGCTTAGTGTAAGATCAGATTACTTTAAAATACATGTACCTAGGACCCACCCTAAAGATTCTGATATAAGAGGCTTGAGTTGAGACCTAGGTAATCTGCATTTCTAGCAAGCACCCCAGAGGATGTCACATGCAAATAGTCAGTGAACCCTTATTTAAAGAAGCACTGGGACTTGCTGAGTCTTCAGAGGGTTGCTAAGCATCCAATGACACTAACCGAGACTTGGGCATTGCAGAAATTTGTCTCAGAAAAAGGTACCAGGAGGGTAGGTAGTGTTTGATTAAACACTAATTAAAGAGATGGTTTGATTAAAATAGAACAAAATGCACAGAGGAACATGCTATTTTGCAGGGACAGAAAGCAGGGGACTCTGTCAGTCTGGTAACCCTGTAGTGTGATCCTGAGACTGCCAGGCCTTGCACTGTTCTTGGGGGCTGACCCCAGACTGACTTTTCAGTAGCCAGATTTCAAAATGGTATGTTCATGATTTCCTGTTCGTCCTGGGAGCCCAGCAGAGGTCAAGACAGGGCTTTGGAGAGCATCAGCTCCAAACTCTGGGCAATCTCTGTCCAAGTTTCTCCCCAACCCTCCTTGGTGCTAAGAAGTTAATGCCTGTGATATTTTGTCTTCAACTTGCTAATTTGTGTACCACTATCACTGTAGCTTAGCCTAACCCCTGTGGAGCAAACCAACCGGGTAGAGGCCAGCAGCCAGCCAGTGGTGAAAGAATTCTCCCAAGGCAGAAAAAAGGAGACAGAAGTTTATCAAACACACCGCAAGGGAGAAGCGGGCAGGACAGCAAAGGAGAGACTGTCTGCCAGGAGGCGGTGGTGAGGGGCTATAGGTATAGGGTGGAGTGAGGAAGGATGGGAACTTGTGGAATTTTTCTCCTTTGGTAACTGTGCCGGATGTAAGTAACCCATTGGTTTGCTTGGGCATATGGGTATTTTGAGGTGGGTCACCTAATCAGCCTATTTGCATTCAGCGTGGTGGTCACTGTAGGCCCTTTTACCTTACTTGGATTTCCATTTTCAAGCCTATTGCCTAAAAGCAGCCTCCCCAACCCCAGTCTTCCAGACAAATCATTGTGTGAATTGAATTTTAAAACTGAAAAATAGCCAGCAGAGCCAACGAGGAACAACTGTGGCCCTCTCTGCTCTCTGCCATGTGAGGATATGACAAGAAGTCAGCAGTCTGAAACCCAGTAGAGGGTCCTCACCAGCACCCAACCATGTTGTCACCCTTATCTCAGACTTCCAGACACTTTCAGAACTGCATGACTCCTCATGAGGTGCACTGTTGGATTTTGCTTTGTCAGCAAATCTGAACACTACTCCTTCAATAGATCTAAGACAGTACAATATGGGAAGCAAAGGAAATAAAAGGAATCCAAATAGAAAAGAAAGTCATTTTACTTACATGAAACATGATCATCTTTGTCGAATATCCTATGGAACCCTCAATAAAGCTACTATAAGTAGTAATGCATTTGGCCCCCACCTAGGCCAGAGAAAAGGTGATGAGCAGAAGCCGTTTTCCTTCCCCCCCCAGAACATGACTCAGCAGCTAAGCGCAACAGCTTAAGTTGTAGAAAATTGATGGAGATACAGTTGGATAGTATCATTCTTTCTTTCAGAAGTTTAAAATATATAAACTAAGAAACAAACTTTTGCAACACCTAAAAATCCAAGTAAGAGGAGCGGTAAGCTGAAACTATTGATGTAGAGTGAAAAATAGAAGGAGAAAGAAATAATCATAAGATTACTGCTGGTCCTTGTTCTCTCTGGATCATTTCCTAGTTTTCAGAGATGAAGGAAAGATGGGTTAAAAATAAGCAAAACAATAGCCACAGGAAAAAACCACCAAGGCCAAAAAAAAAAGATTCCCAAGTTTGAATATTTATGAAGAAAAGTACTTGAGAAGAAGGGCAGAATTGAAGTCAGTCAATTATATATATAAATCCCTTAGCAAAATATTTTGTATTTATTAAATTAATCAAGTATTTTTAGGGGGAATATGTCCTCAGAAGAAAAATAATAAACTTCTTTAGCAGCGGGTTTGGGGAATGGTTTATCATTCAAATTTGGAAAATAATAAGAGCTATTTTTTGAAAAGATGTTCTCATGGATAATAAAAATGAAAACATTAAAAAACCAAAAAATGTGAATCCATTACTTCTAACATTTGAAGAATTAAATAAAAAACAAACACTATCCACATAAACTGTTAAAATGCTATAATGAATCTGATAAAATGTTATGGTAGTTATACCTCAATTAAAAAAAAAGTGATTGGAATAAATTACTATATGTAAAAATGAAGAAAAAAAAAAGAACTAGAAAAGAAAGACGACGTTGTTTTAACACCCCTTCCTGGTCTCCTGAGAATCTGGGCAATGGTGGTGGCTTGAACAAGGATTACCGCGGTGGGGAGGGAGAGAAACAGAACTGTGAAATAGACTGGAGGTAAGAGCTTCTGCCACTCAACGATTGGTCCGCTGCCCAGATGGCAAAAAAGTTCTCACCCCATTACTAGGGTGGTTCAGGGTCAGAGTGACAGGTTTAGGGCAGGCCTTCCCCTAAATCCCATCAGAAGGCAAATCTCCCGGAGAAAGATAGCCATCACCTCAGTCCTTATCGAGCCTTCCCACCTTTGCGTGACTAATGCGACGAGACCTGACCCCGAGGAGAAGCCGGTGCACCGTGGGATGATGCTAAATGCCAGGGCAGGAGTCCCTGGCTCAAGGGCCTACCTGGGCCGGCAGGTAAAGTGAGCGAGGGGAGCCCGCTGCGGCCAGAGGACTCCTGGCGGCCAAGGCCCAGCGGAAGCGGAGATCAATGCTCACCTGCCATCCTGCGCCCCTGGGGTTCGACCCTTCTCCAGCCCCGGCCCTGGCTAGCGCAGGACAAGGTGGGTACGGTAAAGCTTCCGGTTTTCTGAGAGATGGCAGAAATGTGGATTTTTTTTTTTAAGTGGGAGAATTCTCCATGTTTAAACATTGGAACTGATTCAAACTTTTTTTTTAAAAAATCGGGGGATGGGGGAAGAAAAGAAAAATAAGATCCATAGGTCAAACCTTGCCGTAATTTTGGAACTTCTAGCCTCATATGTTAGATATTAACTCATTTAATCCCTACATGAATCCCGGCAGGTTAAGTATGAGTGTCCCTATTCTACAGGTGAGAAAAATTGAAGCTCAGAGCGCATGGGATTTGTTCCAGAATCAAAGATTGTCCTTCGGTTCCTTCTGGCAGCTCCTCTTGTC
Organism: Callorhinus ursinus; assembly: GCF_003265705.2. Taxonomy (NCBI): domain Eukaryota; kingdom Metazoa; phylum Chordata; class Mammalia; order Carnivora; family Otariidae; genus Callorhinus; species Callorhinus ursinus. The sequence continues at coordinate 120,201,933 of NW_027397063.1, forward strand.
ATTTTTCCCGGCATTCTTCTTCAAAATTTGACTATATTTTCTATGGAATTGTCTTTTTCTTTACTTTTTTGGTAGCTATTACATTGTTCATGGGCTTCTCCACAAGGAACAGTTTTAAAGGTTGGTGCTTCAGAATACCTTGTTCAAGGCTGATTCTGTTTGAAAAGATGTTTGTGTCTTTTTAATCTCAAAAAAGAAAAATTGCATCCAGCTAGCCTGGCTTATTCTGACTTTCCCATGGAAGCACAGGAATGTACTGCAGGGGTTAGAGACACAAACCACATCTAAAGTGAGCTAGAATTACTGAGAACCATTATAATGTACCTTTTTTTAAAATTTTTATTATGTTAGTTACCATACATTACATCATTAGTTTTTGATGTAGTGTTCCATGATTCATTGTTTGTGCATAACACCCAGTGCTCCACGCAGAACGTGCCCTCTTTAATACTCATCCCCAGGCTAACCCATCCCCCCGCCCCCTCCCCTCCAAAACCCTCAGTTTGCTTCTCAGAGTCCATCGTCTCTCATGGTTCATCTCCCCCTCCGATTCTCCCCCCTTCATTCTTCCCTTCCTTCTCCTAATGTCCTCCATGCTCTTCCTTATGTTCCACAAACATTGTTAAAATGTCTATGCTACCCAGAGCAATCTATACCTTCATTGCCATCCTGATCAAAATACCGATGGCATTTCTCAAAGTGCTGGAACAAACAATCCTAAAATTTGTATGGAACCAGAAAAGACCCTGAATCACCAAGGAAATGTTGAAAAAGGAAAACAAAGCTGGCGGCATCACAATTCCGGACTTCCAGCTCTATTACAAAGCTGTGATCACCAAGACAGTATGGTACTGGCACGAAAACAGACGCATAGATCAATGGAACAGAATAGAGAGCCCAGATATGGACCCTCAACTCTATGGTCAACTAATCTTCAACAAATCAGGAAAGAATATCCAATGGAAAAAAGACAGTCTCTTCAATAAACGGTGCTGGGAAAATTGGACAGCTATATACAGAAGAATGAAACTCAACCATTCTCTTACACCATCCACAGAGATAAACTCTAAATGGATGAAAGACCTCGATGTGAGCCAGGAATCCATCAAAATCCTAGAGGAGAACATAGGCAGTGACCTCTTCAACATCGGCCACAGCAACTTCTTTGTAATTTACTTTTGAAACAAACGTGTGTGCACGTGTGTTTGAGGCCAGTCATGTAACTGGGATTTGAAGCTTACACATTATTAAGACAGTCACAGCAATAGCTTAGAATTTTGGCCAATAAAAGATTTTTAAGGGGAGCAGTGTTGTTAGAATGACCTGTGTGTGGTGACGGTAAAAAACAAACTGACTTTTAGTCAGTTTATTATTTTTATATCCTTTTCATAAAATGGAAACTTTTAATTGCTTTACCTTGGGCAACTGCTCTCACCATCTACTCTTATTATTCTGCTGTAGAGGGATATCGGTTTTCAACCATAATTCTGGAAGAATCCAGAGGTGTGACAGAGTCTAATGTTGGACAAGATTTGGGGTGTCTGGAGGTAGAAGGGAGACAGAAGGGAAAGGAGAAAGCAGAATATACTCACACGCTGCTGGAGGAAATTGGGATCCCTGGTAATGGTTATGAAAATTAAACATAAATATACCTTTCAATTCGATAATCCTACTCCCAGGAATAAATTCTGTGGAAATAAAAGTCCTAATTCATAAGAAGCAATGGGCGACAACACTTGTTGGTCACTGTTGATGGTAGAAAAAAATGGGAAAAGGCTGAATACGATCAAAATATTGTCATATATCTGAACCACGGAATTCCACGTGGCCACTAACAAGCTCCATCTGTACTGTGACTCAGAAAGATCTCCATGATGTTTTATTAACTGAAAAAATGCAAGAGGGCCAAAATTGTTCACCACCAACAAGGCCCTCTGCATGTGAATATGTAACTGTATGATTGTAAGAGCCAAGAGAAAGGCATAGAAGGATGCATACGCATCTCGCTTATCAGGAGAAAGAGGTGAAGAGTCAGAGAAAGAAAAAGTGTGCTTTAGGTAAGAGAATAATGGAAGAGTCCCCTCATAAGAAACAGCATGCAAAATATTTCCATATATAACACTGCATGTACTTGTTCAGTGTCCCAGTGGACTATGGAAATAGGCCCCCAAATTCCTCAGCATTGTCCATTAGAACTTTCTAAAGTGATGGAAACGTTTTATATCTGGGCTATCCAAAACAGTAGCCAGTAGACACATGTGGCTACTGATACTTGAAATGTGGTTAGTGCAACTGAGAAAAGAAATCTTTCATCTTATTTAATTTTTTTTAATTTTTTAATTATGTTCAGTTAGCCAGCATATGATACATCATTAGTTTTTGCTGTAGCATTCAACAATTCATTAGTTGCGTATAACACCACATGTGCCCTCCTTAACACCCATCACCCGGTTACCCCATCCCCTAACCCCTCTCCCTTCTGTAACCCTCAGTTTGGTTCCCGGAGTCCAGAGTCTCTCATGGTTTGTCTCCCTCTCTGATTTCTTCCCATTCAGTGTTCCCTCCCTTCCCCTGTGGTCCTCCGCGCTCTTCCTTATGTTCCACATAAATTTTAATTAATTTTAAATAGTCAGTGCAGCTACAATGATTTTCTGTAAGTGGTAGAGTAGCAGTTTATTTGTATTTTCTCTCTTCTACTCTTCTATGTTTGAATGTTTCTATGAGGAATAGTTATTTATGTAATCAGTAAACAAACAAAAACCCATGGAAAAGCAGTATGTGCAGTGATTAAGAGCTCAGATTTAGATCCAGACAACCCGGTTCAAATCCTAGCCTTGCTACTCATTGCTAATAATTTGGGGCACATTACTTAGCCTCAAATTAGTTTCTTCATTGTGTCTCAGTTATCTCGCCAGTAGAATGGGATTGGTCACGATACCTGCCTCAGGGGGTTACTGTGAAGTTTAAATAAGTTCATCCATGTAAAGTACTTAGGACAACTCTTGGCACATGGTGTTTGATAATATTGGCTGAACTTGTCAGGGGTCTTCACTGTAGATGGTAGAAGACACTGGCTATGGAATCTACTAGATACTGATATATTGAGATATCTGGGGGACCAGGTTCAAGGCTAAGACAGCAGGCCCCAAATAATGTTTCCCCACTGGTTCTGATAGAGAAGCCACTGATGCCAACATAGGTTGTCTGGGAGCCGTTGCTTCCCTTCTGTTCCCGAGTGGAATTCCTGCCTGGGTATGTGAGACTGGCAGAGCCTAGAGCCCATGCACGGGTCCTCGCTGCGAGGAAGTCTGGGAAAGCGAGGCTTCTGCTTGGCACTCTCGGCTTCTGTTGGGGCAGGTGGCCATCAGAGGCTCCCCCCAAATTAAGGACTTCATGTGCTGGACAGCCAAACACAAAGATAGAAAATACATGACAGATGCTATTTAAACTACGGCAAGCCTGGGGAGAAAGGGCAACTAATGGAAAAGTGCCAAGTAGACCTGGGTTCTGCATTCATTATCTCCAAGTAGCCTTGCAACTTTGAGAGGTACCTGTAGCGGTCTGGACCATGGTGGTTTTCAATCCGTGAAATAAAAGGGTTGGATCGGTGTCTGGATGTTGGCAGCTGTGAAATGTCACATTCTCTGGTCATCTCTGTGACTGACATGATTTGAAAACAAAGAACATCAAGATCACATAATTATGTTGGGGAAAAAAAGGGTTTTATCCAAAGTTGCCTCAATTGTCCGTTTTTGGAAATGGGCAGGGTAAACCTTTTTATAGGCATTTTTATTCCTTTATTTAAAATAACTTGCCAAAGGGACACTGTTGATTATTGGAAGAATTGAGAGGAGACCTTCAATCTCTAGATCCCAAAGCCTGAAATGGACCAGGCCGTTTGTAAACAGGAGAGGCAAAGGTGCCGTAAGGTGGGAAAGGGGATCCAAAAAGGTAGACTCTGCTTCTGTAAAAATCCTTTGGAACTTGCTGGCTGTTTTTGTTTTAGCCCCATTTAGAAGTTGAGAAACAAGACAGAGGATCATAGGGGAAGGGAGGGAAAAAATGAAACAAGACAAAACCAGAGAGGGAGACAAACCATAAGAGACTCTTAATCTCAGGAAACACACTGAGGGTTGCTGGAGTGGAGGGGGGTGGGAGGGATGGGGTGGCTGGGTGATGGACATTGGGGAGGGTATGTGCTATGGTAAGTGCTGTGAATTGTGTTAAGACTGATGAATCACAGACCTGTACCCCTGAAACAAATAATACATTATATGTTAATTTAAAAAAAAAAGAAGCAAGGGGAAGAAATTTCTTGTTGCCTCTGCCATTTGTCCCATGAAAGTTGCTAAGCCTCTTGCAGGCTTTCTTTCTCTATTACTATGATATAGTTTTAGGCTGATTTCCATTTCATTTGAAAGTTTTTCTTTGGATTACAGTGTATGTGCATGTGTCTAAGTTTGGTTGAGACCTCAAGTGGGATTCCATGGCACCTCAATTTCTTTCTTGGTGGAGGATACATCTCTTATTTTGTAAGCCTAATTTGGGGGTTCCCAGAGGTTTTCACACCACGGCACTCAGGAAAATGCTATTTGTACAGTAGATGAGGTTACTTCAGATCCTGAGGTGGCCATCCAGTGGCTCCAGCCTTCAGCTTCCCCGGTCCTAGCCCAGCTGCCCCGAGGACTGAAGGCATCAACGAGGCCACCATTTGTATCCCATTTATGGCTCACCCGTGTGTGAGGCTCTCCTCGACAAGCTCTGGCCAAAGCCAGTAGGCAAACTGCATTTGATATACCAAAGCACTCTACACACAATTTTCTGGGACTGGATCTGTTGAAGTGCGGAATGGATCGCAAAGGGTGGATCTCATGAGTGGACAGAACAGTGGAACAGCCTGGCGTCATCAACAGAAGAATGGTTAAACAAACTGCGGTGTATTCAGACGGTAGACTTTACTTCTGAATAAGAAGGAAAGACTGTGGATTCCATGCAGCCACATGGATGAAGGTCAAAAACATGCTGAGTGAAAGCCAGACACAAAAGAAAACATACTTGTGTTATTCCATTTATATGACATTTTAGAACATCCAAAACAAATGTGGGGGCGTTTGTGGGGTGGGGATTGGCTGGAAGGTACATGAGGCAACTTTCTGTGGTGTGGTCCTGTTCATCTTTTTTTTTTTTTTAAGATTTTATTTATTTATTTGACAGAGAGAGAGATAGCAAGAGCAGGAACACAAGCAGGGGGAGTGGGAAGGGGAGAAGCAGGCTTCCTGCTGAGCAGGGAGCCCAATGCGGGGCTCAATCCCAGGACCCTGGGATCATGACCTGAGCCGAAGGCAGACACCTAACCAACTGAGCCACCCAGGTGCCCCAGTCCTGTTCTTTATCGTGATAGAGGTTTGGGTTGCACAAGTGTATGCATCTGCCACTTAAGATTAGTGTCTCTCACAGTACATAAGCTTTATCGTAAAGATAAATAAATAAAGAAATGTTGAAATGCTAGTTAACACTATGCATGCTGAAATGCTTAGGGGTGAAGTATGCTGACATCTGCCACTTGTGATGGAATGAAGGACAAAGGAATAGGTAGATGAATAAAAATGTGGCAGAGTGAGTAAAAGAATATGTTAATGGTAGAAGCCAGGTGGTGGGTGTATAGAACCTAGGCGGCTGGTCCCTGTGCCATTCTTTCAACTTTTCTGTATATTTGAAAATTTTTATAACAAAATGGTAGAGCAGATATCAGTAAAATCATATTACCGTGGGCCATTCATAAAATTATTTACTGTACTTAGGGTAAGGGCGCTCTTGTGCATTTGTAGCTGCTAACGAATCCTAGAGCAAGAAAGAGTCTTAGAGATCAATTCCAGTGACCTCGTGTAACAGGTGGGGAAACAGGCCGGGAGAGGAAGCAACTTGCCCCAGGTCACATAGCTAGTTGGGAGCAGACCAGGCCTAGCACTGAGGACCTTCTCGGGTCTACCATTTAGGAAGGGTGTTTGCCCCAAACTGAAGCATTGCAATCAAATGCATTTTAGAATCTTGGAGTTTTGCTTCTATCTAATAAAATACTTCTACAAATGATAATCTTTGGTATTACCCAAGCAATTAGTTCAAACACTGTATTTTTAAAGTTTGTTGACACTGGGGGTAAAAACAAAGAAAATGAAATGGTACTTTATTTTAAGCGGCTTAAAGTCTTTTGCTACTTATCCATTCATTGCTTTATTCTAAAGTGTTTTTGCCGTGCCCAACTGCTTTGGCAGAGCTCGGAGAAATACAATTATTAATTACTGTTATCATAACCACTTCACAAAGCAGTAAGTCCAGAGAGCTTGGCTGTAATTCCCAGGAGCAAAAGTTTCACGTCAACATTCCTCAAAGACAAGCAACTCCAGAGTCAAGCGCTCCTATGAATCACCAAGAGCTGTTAGTACAACCTTTGCAGGCTTTCTGAGTGTTTACCTAAAAGAAGATTTAACTTGGGTGTAATTTGAGGAGAAAATAGAGAGCTAAAATGTAATATTTTTCTTCTCCCTTAAAGAGTTCTGGTCCTTGACCCCATTTCCTTGTCCTGCACTGCCGATCACTCCTAAGAGAGAAGTCTCCCCTGTAGGGCTGAAGTGTGTCTGTAAGGAACGTGTCAACCCCTCTTCTTCACTAATAATTCACTACTAATGCCCCCAGTCTTTCCCTTGTCTTACCCACTCTTTGCTAGGCAGTTGCCATGATCTTGCTAAAATAATTCATACATGTAAATTATGATTTCATTTATATGAAGCTCCAGAAAGTGAAAATTCATCCTTATTGACAGAAAGCAGATCAGTGGTTGCCTGGGGGTAGCAGCTGAGGAAAAAGGGAGGATTGGAAAGGGGCAGGAGAAAACATTTGGGGGTGAGGGATATCTCTCTTGATAGTGTTTGTGGGGTCAGCAGCACAGTGCAGAGATGGAAACTTATCCAAATGTATACTTTAGGGGCACCTGGGTGGCTCAGTTGGTTAAGCGACTGCCTTCAGCTCAGGTCATGATCCCGGGGTCCTGGGATCGAGCCCCGCGTCCGGCTCCCTGCTCAGCGGGGAGTCTGCTTCTCCCTCTCCCTCTGCTCCTCCCCCCTATTCATGTGCTCTCTCTCTCTCTCTCAAATACATAAAATCTTTTAAAAAAGAGAGAGAGAGAAATGTATACTTTAAATACGTGCAGCTTACTGCATGCCAATTATGTCTCAATAAAGCTATTAAAAAGAAAACTGAATAAAAACTTATTGGCGAAATAAAAAGCAAATATGATGTTGCCCTATTTAACACTTCAGTGTTTTCCCAATTCTCTTTGGGTGAAATCCAGTCTCTGTAAGGTTGGCTAGGAAGGCTTGATGATGTGGTGCCCGGCTCAGCCTCCGTGCAACCCTTACCATGTCCAACCTCTCAAATAGGGGCCCCAGACATCCTAAATTTCTTCCAATTTGTGGGTCCACCCCAAGCATTTGCATCCTTTTGCTTCTTGGAATGTTCTCCCATGCTCCACTCCTACACACACACACACACACATACACACATTTACCTGGATAATCGCTTTAGGCTTCTGCTTAGATGTCCCTTCCATGAAGCTTCCCCTGACCATCCTCCCCTCCTCCCGTGACTGGGCTAGGAGCCTCTCCCATGTGCACCTGTGGTACACAGAGAGATCGCCATATCTTAGCACTTATTCCTCTGCCTTGTAAGCACCTATTTGTTTCTCTGAAGCCTCTTATTCCCCCTTACAAAGTTGTGACGGCCATAAATATGTCTGTCTTATCTCTCATAGCCCCAGTGCCTTGAACACTGTACAGACTATGGTATGTTTGTTGAATCATTTGATAACTGAATCAATGGTACATAGAAGATCCAAGAGTGTATCGTAACTACTGAACCTAAAGAAGATCCAGGCCAATCCTGTAAATGAGGCAGAGGCATGGTAAGGGCTCAGGTTCAGTGTCAAAGGGACGTGGGTTCAGATATCAGCTCTGTCACTTAGTAGTGCAACGACATGGAAGTTCCTTAACTTCACTGTGCCTCAGTATGTATGCTTCTCTGTTAAATGGAGACAGAGTGATGTTTGTCTCATTGGGTTGTTTTAAGGGTTAAATGAGATAATCTATGTAACTTGAGGTCCAGTGCCTAGTTTGGCCCAATAAATGCTAACTACAACCAAGCAAAATGATATCATCATCCTTAAGAACAAAAGGAAGCCAGTCACATCAATGGTTCTTGTATCACCAAAATGGGGAACCTCATTTGGGGTTAAGTAGCTTACTTACTTAAGTTTGGTGGCTCAAACTTACGGCTTTGCCTTTGAGGCTTCCTGTGTAGTTTTCCTGCAGTGTCTCTTTGGTGAGTCTAAGGCTGGTGAGGCCTTTGAGTTTCTGTAAAACCCTGCCGAAGTAATACCTGGAGGTGAGGAGTCCACAGGAATGTTCCATCAGGGAGGAGGTGTCACTCTCAGCTTACCTGTGGGTCAGCTCCTTGCAGGGGAGGCTGTGCTGTGCTTCCAAGTTTCTAGGGGTATTGGCAGGTGCCACTCAACTGACACCCCATCTGGGAATTGCCATGGCTGGAGAGAGACGCTTCATCCACATTCACACTGTCTTCCTAGGGGAAGCTGCATCCCATGACAGGTTGGTGTGGAGGTACAAAGGCCTGGCTACCTTGCCCCAGTTAGACACGGCTCTGAAGGCCATTCCAGCTCCAGAACTCCCCATAGGACTGGCCTCTGTTGTGGCTGCAGAGCAGTTCAACATTTCCCTCTGCTCAGTTGGTACCCAAGAGCTCTTCTCAATAAACCTCTTGCCTGCAAATCTCTGGCTCAGAACCTCTTTCCCTGGAAGCTGAACCTGTGATATCCTGAGTCCGAACAACCCTCTCTTGACTCACTGGACATCCTGATGCCCGTATACTCATGTGACACTGGGCAAGCAGCCAATTCAGGGCCCCAGTACGTTCTCTGAAGTCAACCCAATGGAGCAGCAAAGGATGTCTTGGAGCAGAAGAATACAAGCAAATTCCTATTGCCTTTATGAATTTGAGATGTTGAGTTATATTTCAGGGCAAGTAGCATTTGGGAAAGAGGCACTGAGTTTATTAAATGATTGAAAAGGATATTTAGGGTGGAAATCTGGGACATCAAGACACAGACAACTGAACTGGTCTGACTAAAATGTAAACTCCTGAGGGTAGGGATTTTTGCCAGTTTTGCTCACTGCTGTGTTTCTAGCACTTTAAAACGTGTCTGGCATATAAGAGATCCTCAAAAAACATTTCCTGAGTCAGTAAGTCTGAAGTTTGGCAGGGAAGAGGTGGACAGGGAGGGAGGCAAAGCTGAAAGCAAAATGAAAAATAGAACTTAATTCAAGTCCCATAGAGGCAGTAAGGGAGTGAAGCTCAGTGGGTCAGATCATAAGCTGTGACCACGTGCAGACCTGAGTTCAGTTCAGGCTTTGCTATGTATAGCTCTATGACTGTTGGAAAATCATTTCATGTCTCCAAGCCTCTTTCCTTATCTGTACAATGGAATTCATATTTAATAAGATGACCACAGATTAAATAAAATGATTTAAGTTAAGTAGCTGGTACATAGTAGACACTCAATTCTGTTTATAAATGAGGATATATGATAGTTACATACACACACACTCACACGATCTCAAGGGAGTCCAGGGCGATAGTTTAAAGCATACCTCCAGATCCTCAGAAGGAAGTAGTGTGGTGCTTTGTCCTTTGTAAAAGGCTTGATAGCCTATTGGCTTTTAGGATAACAAAAACTGATGCAAAATATTCTGTCCAAGTAGAGTCTATGAAATAAACTCACAAGGCTACACCAGCCCATTAATTTGAGTCTTAACCATATTACTAATTTTATAGTCACTTAAGCAAATAAATGTTTCGAAAAACCCTTTGGAGAACAGCCAGCCTAATTTGTAAGCGTTTTTTTTTTTTTTTTTTTAATTGGCCATTTGAGATACTGCTGCTGAGGCTTGAATATTCAGCTCTGACTTAGAGTAGAAGGGTTGTGTACCAGCTCCAGGAGAGGCCATTTGACTCATCTCTGCCGAAGCATTCCGAACAATAAAAGCTAGGGACGCAGGATTAGCTATGGTATCTAGTTACCATGGTATATAAGCTACCAAATCCATTTCTGACTTCAGTCTCTCATTGAATATGGGGCGGGAGTGAGAGAGCTGCCAGGGAGAGACAGTGGTTTCACACAAATCCTTCAATTACACGGAATTGTTTGAAATCAGGCAGAACAATACTTTTTGCTTGTGCCCCCTTTACACTGTGATTGACAAAAATAATCATGTACTTAATTCAGAGGTAATGCTCTGCCTTCTGTGGTACCATTGTTGCCAGTTTGGATGTTGTAGTTTTCTTCCTTCTCTTATTAAATAGCAGCCATGAAATCTGAATAGAATTGACTCTCAATCTTACTGCCCTTGGCAGAGTCACCAACTCTGTTTGGCAGATCTCTCCCAGACCTAAGCCAATTAGCTCCTGGCCTTCCTTTGGCCACAGGGATTGGCCAGGGCTGGCCCAATCATGGCAAAACTAGACTCTTCCCTTGGATACAAATAAGGGAAACAGGGCGAGATGGAGCTTCACTCTACAATAGAGCATAGTGAGAGAATAAAACTAAGTCATTGAGCCTTTGGATCAAATATTCCTGAAATCGACATACTTCTCAGATTTCCAGGTATATAAGTTAAAAGGTCTTAAGTTGGACAATCTGTTAAAACCAAAAATGTCATAAATAATAGAGGCTCATCAGGATGTGGAAATGTGTTTACATTTCCAAAATTATATTGGCTTCGGGCATTTCATGACAGGGGGCTCTGCTCACCATTCCCCGTAGTAGCATGCGTCATCACGGCGGATGATCTCACTTAAGCAAAATGATTTTCTTTCGCATCTGAAGTCGAATCTGAATCCTGATTTTGGGACTTGTTTGTACATGAGCACTGCACATTCTGACTCCCTCTCTAAATGGTGATGTACGTGTAGTGAAGGTTCGGAAAGTCATGCGGAACCAGAGTTGGACACGGTACCTGCCTGGTGAGTCCAAACCCAATGAGGTAATCAGACAGGGGAAGCATCTTTAACATCCGTTAGCCCATGAATGGGTCAGCAGCAATTCAGGGCTTGCCCGCAGCCTCTACAGGGCCAATTCCAAAAGGCTTCTCTTTCTTGCTTGTCATCAACGAACAGTAGATGGGTTTTGTTAAAGGATGAAGTTTACCAGTGAATTTACCTAACCTCGTCTACCTGTACATCTTGTTCGGTTTCACACAATTAGTAAGTGGCATTTAATCACAAATGTCCCAGAAATAAAGCTATGAAGTATATTTCACTCTCCTAGTAAGAAATTCAATCAGAACTACCTCGTTGCCCAAATCTCAATTAAAATAAATATAAAGGCAGGGACAGTTGGATTATCCTAGTAGCTTTTTTTTTAATAGTTTACTTATTTATTTATTTGAGAGGAAGAGTGAGCAAGAGAGAGAAAGAGAGAGAGCACAAGCTGGGGGAGAGGCTGAGGGCGAAGCAGGCTCCCCACTGAACAGGGAGCCTGATGCGGGGCTTGATCCCAGGACCCTGAGATCATGACCTGAGCCGAAGACAGATGCTTAACCCACTGAGCCACCTAGGTGCCACATGGATCATTCTAGTAGCTTTTAAAGGTCTGTTCTTTTTTTTTTTTTAAGATTTTTTATTTATTTATTCATGAGAGACAGAGAGAGAGAGAGAGAGAGAGAGGCAGAGGGAGAAGCAGGCTCCCAAGGAGCAGGGAGCCCGATGTGGGACTCGATCCCAGGATCCTGGGATCATGACCTGAGCCGAAGGCAGATGCTTAACCATCTGAGCCACCCAGGCGCCCAATAAAGGTCTGTTCTTAGAAAGCCCAGAATGTCCTAGCTGGGAATGACAGAGTGGCAGACCACAGGCTGAGTAGGGAGGTATTCAGCCATATTTAATGGTACCTGAAAAATGCACAATTTACCAAATGGACTTGGTTTTTCCATTAAAAAGTATGGAACTAACACTTGCTATGAATAATCTACATCTTAGTGTAATTATAATTAGCTATAATGTACACAGACTTGCAGGACTAATCTGCCCATGGCTACCAGCATTTTTAAAATTTTTATTTGTTTAAGTAATCTCTACACCCAAAGTGGGATTCAAACTCATGATCCTGAGATCAAGAGTTGCATGCTCTCCAGACTGAGCCAGCCAGGCTACCCCCACCAGGCGCTAGCAGACTTGAGGCAATGATTTATGAATTTAATTCCCTTAACATATTATGAAACTGAAGCAATATGACCTTCTCAACTCACCAGTGTTATTTTTAAAAGTTTCATGCAGGCAATACATAAAAATATGTACTCTGATATGGGACACTATTTTAAAAAATTATGGTTGTTTTGTAAAGGACATAAAGCCCTTCACACTAAGAAGATGAATCATAGAATTTTAGTTATCAGCTAACAAGTAGAAGAGAATCTGAGAAGTGTCTGTAGGGACCACTAAAACCTTATCACATAATAGTCAGTGAGGCTGATAAACCTTAATATATATATTAGGTAGGTTCATCTATATTGCGTCCATCATTTGATGACTAGGAAGTGTGACGTTGCCATGGTAATAAGTTGCTGGGATACTTCCAAGCAGCTCTGTAAGCTCTCTGTTAAACTGGTGATATGGATTAAAAATTAATATGTGTTTTGATTGGAAAGAGTGAGGGGAAATGTTTCTTTGCATTAATAGGAAGCCAAAGAGGACCCTTTGAGATAATTTATCCAATCCTTTCACTCATTTTGCAGATTAATTTATTCAAATATTTATTGAGCACATACTACGTGCCAGGCACTGTGCTAATAATGGAAGATATAGGGCACCCTTGAGATGTTCACAGGAGATGGGAACACCAAAACCCAGAGAAGTTAGGGAGATGGCTCCAAGTCACGTGACCACTGGACTTGTAAAAAGACTTGAATTCCAGTCTGGTGCTATTTGCCACAATGTGAAAAAACTTGTTGAAAAAGAATTAATGTGAATTAATATTCAAAATGAGCTTCCATAGGCTTATTTAACTTCCTTAAGAGAAAAGACTTTTTAAGAAGCGTGCATTCAATAAGCATTTTACTGACTGCTTACTGAGTCTACTTTATTAGCAACATGCCAGATGCTGGGGAAATAAAGTCGTGTTCTAGTAAGGCCAAAAACAATTTAAAGGAAGAATCCTGGCCAGTGGGATGGTGCTATTCTCTGGTTGCCATAGCAACCCAGAAGTGAAGGGGGAAAGCTGCCCTATAGGGGTGATGAGCTTTGAAGGACAAGCAGGCATGAGAGAGGCTTGGGGCAAGGGGGACCTTCCAGGAATGGACAGCATTTAACGTTAATTACCGTGTTACTAAAAAGAGGATTGGCATTTTCTCAGCAGTGCCCGAAAGCTGGTGCCTGATGCCTATGGAGACCAGGTGTCCAGTTTCAAACATTCAGCTCTTTTGTTCCCAGAAGTTGAAGCTGCCTCAACTGATGACAGATGCTACTTTGGGAAATGGGGTCATGCAGCCAATATTTGAATGGATCTTAAAGTACAAGGGTGCTCGAGTCACTATGAGTGGTTCAAGAGGCTACCTTATTCTGCCTAAAACATCCGTCCCAACCACAAACCCAAGTGCAATTGTAACTCCTTCCATAAGCAACTGATCTATAAAGGTTTTGCTTGTACCCGTGCCTGCCTCAGCCAGGTAGCTCTTGAGACCGTTCCTTGTCTACCTGTGATCTCCTGCCCTGCTTGGCCGAAGCCTGTTAGTCCCCTTTAAGGGATACTTGGGGCTGGCCTGGTCCCTGATGGCACAGGCAGGCAGAAGGCCCTCACCCTCCCGGCCTGCTACCTCAGAACCTCCTCCCTCTTCCACCACCCAGCGTTATCCCTCACTGGCTCCAAAGCCGCTTCAAGCCACAGTGTTTGGTCTCCATCACCCCACCTCTTGGTTCCCATGCTCATTGCTGCCCTGTCCCAGCCTCTGCCTGGTGCCTCGGGTAGCAGACGAGCCAGAGCACCCACATCGTTGGCATATTTGACTCCTTGTCTCTCAGACCTCCCTGCATACCAGGGGCTGTTTCTTAGAAGTCACGTATGATTTCGGATGCCTCCAAAGTGGACAATGAGGCTTCTCCCATCCTGCCTTTCGCCCACTCTAAGACCTCACTGATGCAGCATGCCATATTATTTTCTGTACCTCTCAGAAAGAAAATGACTGTCATTAAGCCATAAAACAATGCTTTCCTATCACTTGGAAGTTTTTTGGTTTTTTTTTTTGGATTTTTGGACATTTTTAGACTTGAGTTTTCATCATAGTTTACTCTTGTGCATACACAGAAAGGAAATATAAGCAAAATAAATCGATTCAGATAGTCCTCACACTTCCACACAGTGTCTAGCTCTTTTAAATCATTTTTTAACTTGGGGTCACAGGTGGCTGAGTTTTTCTATGGAATGTTGACTTCTGTGTCATCGAGAGCCATGGTGTTGCAACATTTCTTGAGCTATCCACAGTAGTCTCTGGGATTTCCTCCCAGCTGTGGACATTCCTTCCAAAAATTTTCAGGCGGATTGCAGCAAATGACAGCTAAGTCAAGACCACTACCTGGCATCAACTCTAAGACCATCCTGATTTCAGAGATTTTAAAATGTGCATCGTAGAATAATGCAAACAACGGTAAGTCTGACCTGATGTTTCTGAGCATATTATCACTTCTTTAAAACTTATCAGAGAGAAAATCCAGGATCCAGAACTTTCCCTTGGCCTTTTTACATGGCACCACCGTGTGTCCATCTCCAGAGATTTCTGACTTGTGATTTGACTCTGGGCAGCATCTTCACCGTGAGTCCCATTTTCTGAAGGAGAAGGATGAGAGCTTCAAAGCCCGCCCTATAGCAGGAGCTGCTGTCAAGGACTCTCTGGTTTTAATCCAGCCAAATTGGGTAGGCCAGCAACAAGTGTTTTCAGATCCCATATTCTCTTTTTGTAATAAACATTTCTAGCCACCCAGGGGCAAATTGTATTTTCCAAAGATGGCCACAAAAATATGTCACACATGATCTTCTAGAGCTTTGTCACCCCCTTATCAAGAGATGGAGCCTCCTGTCCTACCCCATGAAGCTGTGTGAGTTTACATCTTCTTTGTAATCAGTAGAAGGGGACAGAAGTGCTGTTATGTCCTCTGAGGCTAAGTCAGACAAGGCCATGCAACTTCCATCTTGCTTGCTGGAACCGCCATGTTGGATCCTGACCTGCCACGTAAGCAGTCCGACTGCTCTAAGGCAGCCATGCTGGGAGAAAGTCCCCTGAGACTACGAGACCATGTGGACAGAGAGAGATGCCTGGCCAGCCCCTGGCTCCTCAGGCTCCCAGCCTCTATCTGACTCCAGTCATGAAAGATAAAGTGATTGTTGTAATTCAAGGCCCCTGAGTTTTAGGATGATTTGTTACATGACAATAGTAACTGGAAAACACCTGGTGTCCCAGACACTTTATGCTCACAGAGATACAATTACTCCCTCTCCTTCATCTCTCCTCCTCATCACCCCTAAGTTCTAGAATAGAAAATTTAGATAGCTTACCATCTATTGCATAAATAAGAAATAATTCAAGTTAGCTCTGGAAGCTGAAAAAAAGCTTTCTTTTTAAGGGTGGGGAGGGGCAGAGGGAGAGAGAAAATCTTAAGCAGGTTCCACGAGGAGCACAGAGGCAGATGTGGGGCTCAAATTCACAACCCTGAGATCACGACGTGAGCAGAAGTCAAGTAAGATGCTTAACCAGCTGAGACACCCAGACATCCCAGAAGCTAAAAGAAGAAAAAAAAAAAGTTAAACAGATGACGGTGAATTCCTCCTTCCTGTCTCAGTCCTAGCACGAGGGGCTTCTGGGGGTGTGGGGTGGAGAAAGCATCCTCCTGTCCCATCCGAGCAAGGGGGTGCCCGGCCTCCACACATGGGCAGGACTAGGTTTTGTGGGATGTGAATCTTACACAATTTGGGGAATGCTCTTAAAACAAACAACAACCTAAATTAGAAAGAAAAAGAAAGAAAGAAAGGAACCAAACCAATTTAGAATATCAAATCACAACTTCAAAAAGCTGAAAAAGACCACAAACATGACATAATCCAGGGAAAATTACAGAAAACAACGACGAATTACCTGGCACACCTTTTTAATATTCTTTCCTACTTTTGGGGGGTTGCGTGTTCTTTTATTTTTCTACTCTCATTTTCAATATGGTATGAAGGAAATTAATCTAGTCTGGAAGGTCAGGGCCAGAGAATGTTTCCCTCCAGAAGTAAGAGTCAGAGTTGCTAGGCAAACTGTGCCTCCGGCAAGAGAGAGCTGAGGGAGGGCGGAGGGGCGGTGGCTCGTGTGTGAAAGGGAGTGGGACTTGGTCCTCAGTAAGCCTGAGCGCCACATGGTTTTCTTCACTCTGGGGGGTTGCAGGATAAGAAACTAAAGCGGAGATGATTAAAATGCGGGGAACCCCTAGTGCTGCCCGTATTGGAACAAAGAGGAAGCGTGAGTGCCTGGCCTTTTTTAAAAATCAGTTGTCAGATACAGATGTAGTGAAAAGAAGGGGCACATGCACCCCAATGTTCATAGCAGCAATGTCCACAATAGCCAAACTGCGGAAAGAGCCGAGATGCCCTTCAACAGATGAATGGATAAAGAAGATGTGGTCCATATATACAATGGAATATTACTCAGCCATCAGAAAGGATGAATACCCACCATTTGTATCAGCATGCATGGAACTGGAGGGGATTATGCTAAGTGAAGTAAGTCAGGCAGAGAAAGACAATTATCATCTGGAACATAAGCAATAGCACAGAGGACCATAGAGGAAGGGAGGGAAATCTGAAGGGGGAGGAATCAGGGAGGGAGATGAACCATGAGAGACTATGGACCCCGGGAAATGAACTGGGGATCTCGAGGAGGGGTGGGTAACAGGGTAATGGGTATTAAAGAGGGCATGTGTTGTGATGTGCACTGGGTGTTATACGCAACTAATGAATCGTTGAACACTACACCAAAAACTAACGATGTACTATATGTTGGCTAACTGAACATAATAAAAAAAAAATTATGAGCATTAAAAAAAATCCATTGTCTATGTGACACAACATCACTGCCGCCTCCCTTGGAGAGCTGCTCCTTCCTCAGATCTGCTCCCCACTCCCCCAGCCACCCAGAGGGCCCAGCCCAGGCCAGCGGGCCACACTGCGGTGTCCGGTGGCCTGGCTGAGGGAGGGGCCTGGGGGGACACGGGACCACACCTGCTCAGTCCACACCTGCTCAGTTGGGCTCCACTTGCATTTTCTCTTTTGGGGTTGGAGAGTTTAGGCCTTCCCACAACTCGACAAATTCCCCCACTCTTCTTCTGGGACAGGTCCTGCACCCACCGGAGTCCTTTCCTTGTTTCTTTTTAATTTTTAAAAAAAGATTTTACTCGTTTATTTATTTGAGAGAGTGTGATGGAGGGAGGGGCAGAGGGAGAGGGACAAGCAGACTCCCTGTGAAGCACAGAGCTCCCACCCTGGGCTCAATCCCATGACCCTGAGATCATGACCTGAGCTGAAATCAAGAGTTGGGTGCCCAAACGACTGAGCCACCCAGGAGCCCCTCCTTGTTTCTTTAGATTTTGGGGGCCGGGTTTCTGTAAACTCACACGAAAAAAAAATTATTTTTTAACTAGTCACTTATGAACATAGAATACCTACATATTGCAAAAGATTCAGACAGTATGAAAAAGCCTAAAGAAAAAAATTTCAGAATTCCTATCATTTATTTCTAGTTGCATCATTTTGTGGTCACACCATGTGGTATGTACTCTCTTCATTTGGAGAAGCAGTACAAGACTGGAGAGGATTTGTCGAGGTTTTACAAGGCCCAATACCTCGCTTGCCAAATGTTTCCTGGGTCCTGAAGGTATATGCTCTGCTTCAGGTTAGAGTTCAATCTTTGTTAGGTGAAGCGTAGTCATTGTTTTGTTGATCTTTGTGCCCAAGTTTCTTTATCTGGAGTATGGCGATAATAGTATCTCCATTTCATGTGGGGTTTTTTGGTTTTTAAGATTTTATCTATTTGAAAGAGAGAATGAGAGAGAGAGCATGAGAGGGGGGAGGGTCAGAGGGAGAAGCAGACTCCCCGCCGAGCAGGGAGCCCGATGCGGGACTCGATCCGGGGACTCCAGGATCATGACCTGAGCCGAAGGCAGTTGCTTAACCAACTGAGCCACCCAGGCGCCCCTCGTGTGGTTGCTCTAAGGAGTAAGCATGTTAATATATGAAAAGAGCTTGGACTAGTGCCTGCCCAGCAGCAAGGACCACCAAGGACTGAGGAAATGTGTTTGTCGTCTCCCCAAAACATTCTGGTGATTCTTCCTTGCATTTCCCATAGATCTTGCTGTATGTAATCTGAAATTCATGACAATTATGTGATCGTTGTGGACAAGCTCTTCATCAGTTGAAGAGTTCTTAGTCCCACCTAGTGCTTTTGATACTGATATTGATATTAATATTATGACAATTATTTACTTTTTGACTGCAATTACCTGGTATTCTTTGCCCATCTTTTCGCATTCAACCAGAATCATACTGCTCTGGCATGTCCCTTGAAATAGTAAAAATTTCATGTTTTTAATCCACCGTGAGGTCATTATCAACTTCAGAAAGCAAACAGTACCCATTCATTTCCCCAGTAAAATTAGCATATTTTTGCGCTTCTTTCCATCTCCTCCCTCTTGACATTTACTAGAATGATCTACAATTTGGGACAAGCATATTCATCAAATTATTTAATTTTTACATTATACATATTTTCTTTCAATGGTATTTGTATTTGTATTATTTTATACCCATCATTAGCACAATTCCTTAGCACTAAGTTTGTACAGAAGAGGAGCTAGTGCTCACAAGTTTCTTACACAATTTCCCCCGTTGATCAGTTCTTTGCTTTGATTCATCTTGTAGGCTGCTAAGAACATTTTTGTTGTTTTCCTAAGAGACCATGTGGGTAATATACATGCTTTTGCATTTGAATATCAGTTTGGGGAGATAGGAAGTTTTTGCTACTGTAAGTGACCTAATTTTCCTGCCTACCAATGTGCTTGAAATAAAGAACAGCATCCTGCTGTTGTTTTTCAGTTTTTGTCTCCCCCGCCGCCCCGAACACAGGGAATCCTGCCAATCTGCAGGTTTGGATCTCCTTTAGTTTAGAGAAGGTTTCTTCTTGTTTCCTAAGATATTGTTTATTTTACATGTGTCCTGCCTGTTAATATTTAAGCCTTTATTATTTAGAGCAATACCGGGTTCACAGCGAAACTAAGAGGAAGGTACACAAATTCCCCATATGCCTCCACCCAACACATCACAGCCTCCCCCTTGACCAACACCCCCCACCAGTGGTACACTTGTTAGCTGATGAACATACATGACCCATCATTCCACCCAAAGTCCAGAGTTTACCTCAGGTTCGCTCTTGGTGTGGTACGTTCTATGGGCTACCTGTTAATATTTTCATTCTATCAATTAACAGTACTCTGGATTTCCATTGTATGGTCTCTCCACCTCTCGCGTTCTCTCTGGTCATTTTCCTTGTTTGCTACTTATTTTGTTCTAGGAGGTTTTCTTAAGCCTGCTCTTGACATCAGTGGTAGTTGCTTCCAGCGTGGGCAGTGTTCTTTGCTGTTCCGGGGTAAGTCAGAGCTAATGGAGAGGTCTGTGTCCTTGAAGCCCTTCTTTGGTGCTGCCACCTACTTCTCGTCTTTCACCTCATTCCAGAGTCCATGTTCTCCTTAGTCCCTGAGCAAACACTGCTTCTGTTCGTTGGAATAAATCTCCCAGAGCATGCTCTTTATCATTTACATCCAGGGTTCCTTTCATTTTTTTGGAACAGATCTCATGTTATCATTAATTAGAGGCAATTCTTCTATTCTTTGGCCCTCAGACAAGCATGGGGGCCACTCCCCAGCTCACCCTGCCCTGTTTACCTGCATTTTGCCTACTCGCCACCTTGGAATTGGTCCTAGACAACAAGAAGTTGTGCATTTATCAGCCTGTCCTCAGTGACCTGCGGAGGGTGGGGGGCTGGGGCTGTGGGTAATAGCCATCCTCGCTGGGGTTTTTCCAAGGGCTCTTTATAATTACTGGAAACCCCACCCAGGGGTCCTCTCCCTCTGTGGAAGGAGGGGTGTCCTCACCACTGCATCAGCTGGGAATGCCTAGGAAAAGGAACAGAACCCATGGGGGACAGGGAACGATACGGGTTCCGGACATGGGTTCGCATCTCTGTATCGGGCAAGCTGAGCACTTTGGGGAAAAGCCGGTACACAGACTCCCTCCAGTCTGCTAGGTGAGGAGATTCCTTCGCAGGTCCTGTCCTTCCTTGTATGCCAGTGTTGCTTTGCCTACAAGGTGGTTTCAACTCTCTGCCAGGCTGCCTTTATCACTGGAGGGAACACGAGCTTCCATATTCAAGCGGAGTCAGATACAAAGTAGAGGGACCAGGGGAGGTGAGGCCATGTGGTTTCTCCTTTACGGAGTTTTCTGTGGCCTTAAATCCAGTGGATGTTTCTCTTTTTCCCCTGCCCTGACCATGTCCCCAGTCCCTCTTCCTCAGAATTGTGTTTTAAATAGAATTCCCTCACTTCCTGCTCTTCTGCCCCTCTGAGGTAGGCCTAGGGCCAATCTCTGTTCGTTTGGCTCAAATTCTGATGCCATTCACTAATTTCATCACAGAGAAAATGTTTATCCCTCTCATTTTTTTGTCCCGTTCATTTTGTCTGTGTGGGGTAGAAAGTATGGGGAAAAAAAATGTTTTCTCTGCAAGAGATTGAAACTCGCAGAAAACATCCCTTCCCACTTCTCTACGTCTGCCTTCTCTGTTTCACTTAGCAGCCTCTGAGGACCCAAGTAACTGGGAAGGACCAGCGACACTTCCCTCAGATATTGCTGCCTATAAAAGGTTGGCCAGAAACTTGATAACTGAGTACCACTTTGGCTCAGGACAGCCTGGGGCCCAGGAGTGTTAACTCAGCACCAGCAGCCGCATAATCCAGGAAAAAGCACAGAACTGAGAAGTGTGAATATGTAGCTGATTCTGAGAAAGGCAGAAATATGTTTGGGCATGGGAGGGGGCTGCGGGGGGGCGGGGGGCAGCCTGGGCTGCTCAGCCTCCCAGAGACAAACATGCTCACAAACAGGAGCCAAACGTGGCCAGCATCGAGTACCAATGAATATCGAGGCCCTGTCCCCAGTGCTGCCTCAGTGAGCCCTCCCCCCAGGAACGTAACCCCAGTGTTTCAGATAAGGAATAGGTCAGGTGCTGGCTGACGGTCCCCACAGCAGCTAAGGGGAGGACCGTTGGGAAGGCTGCTGTCCCCACCCGACGGCTGGTTTAACGAGGTCAGGGAGATCCCATGTGGACAACCATTCCCAGGTGTCCCCGTCCGGCAGCAGGGACAACTATGGGTGAGAGAGGGAGAGACCGCGGCGAGAGACTTGCCGGCCCCCTGGCCTGCCTGTGGACTGGAGGGACGAGGCGAGCAACGCGTACTCAAGCCACGGAACGATGGACGCCTTTAAGATGGCTCACTGACTGGGACGGTATGTGTGTGGGAGGCCACAGGAAGGCCACGGATGCTCCCCCTCAGCATCACCAGAGACTCACCAAAATAAGGAGACTGAGTAGGAATAAAAAAGTAGGTCGAGGGCTCAAGTGCCAGGAGGCAGGGAGAGTAGACGCAGGCCCACCGAGGGGCTGTGTGAACGCGGTGGGAGGTGGGAGGCTCAGCCAGGCCACACCCGAGAATGCGGGAATGCGCTCGGGCCGGCGGACCTGCCCAGGCCCTGTCTCTACAGCTGCTCCCCACCCCCAGCCCCTTCCAGGGCCAGGAGCCGCCACAGCACCACACTGCTCTCCGCTGTGCCTCCGGCCCACCACTCGCCCCTCCTTTGTGCAAAAGCCCCTCTCCTTGGAGCCTCCCGCTGCCCTGTCATGCCCGCGGTCCCCTCCTGGCAGCTGTCGCTGGCCTTTAGGTCACCCTTGTTGTTCACTAAGGACGGTGGCTCCTAGTCCACCCTAGCTTCTCCAACATCTGCGTCTTGCTTCATCACACGGACCTTGCCTTGCCCTGTGACGGCTCCACCTTTCAATTTCAGAAGCATCCGCCTCTGGCTCAGACACGAACGACTCCCACCGGCCCCACCTGTTGGGAGTTCTGCCTCATCAAGACCCCTCATGCGCTAACCCCCCTGAAGTGCCTGTCTTCATTTCCCTTTGTACGCAGATCAAACCTCTCACCCCACAGCCCATCCTTAAGGTTTCTCTAGTGCAGGCCTTCCTTCCCGCCCTGCCTCTCTCCCTTCCCTGCGCTCCTCTGTAAAACCCAGCTCGGCACCGGAGGCTTCATCCTAGCTGCTGAACGCCTGGGATGGGAAGACAGGTGCATGCGTGCATACCCCCCACCCCCGACCCACCAGAGGGCCCAGATCCCTACTCGAAACTGACCCACCCCTAGCTCAACCCTGCCCTGCCATTCTGCTCGTTCTTTAACCAACTTGCTTTTCCATGCCGTGATGAATGACAACTTCGTACCTTCTGGGAACACCCTCCACCGACATCCAGCTGATGGATCTCACTTCATCTCAATCAAGGCGGTCCAGCTCCATCATCCTACCACTAATGCAGCCTTCCGCATCCTCTGTTCTTCCTCTTCCTCTCCCTGAGCCCCTCCCTCTTCCTGTCAGAGGCTCCAGCCCTCCTTTTTTTCATACGGCCCTTCAGCACCCTTCCTACTTTGTTCCCATCACAACACACTCATGCTCCGTCTCCTGCCAGAAACGCTGCCCCTCACCCCATACCCTCTCCAGGTGTCAGGCCCTTTCTCCACACCCCTTTTGGACCAACTTCTCCCTTTGTGCGGTCCCCCACTACCCACCCACCCAACCCCGGTCTGCCTTCCACTCTCCTCCCACCCCTTCCTGAAACTGCCCCCCTCGAAGTCACCAATAACCTCCTGCTACTAAATCCACTGGACAGACGGTTCTGCCCTCATTTTACCAAAATTCCCATAAGCACTTGGCAGAGTTCACCGTCCTAAAGCAGCTTCCTCTCACCTCCTGGTCCTCTTCAACATGGCCGGCTCCTCCCCCTGAACCCGGGGACCCAGGCTTCCTCAGGGCCCCACCCTGAGCCCTCTTTTCTTTTTTCTCTCCCTGCCACAACTTGGATAAATTAAGACACAAACCAAAAAGTCGTCCTTGAACCCTCTTTTCCCTCACCTCACCCCACACTCAGTCCATCAGAGGGCCTGTCAATGACACCAGCAACACCTCTCTCAAATGCACCGGCTTCTCCCCACCTCCTCTCCCACCGCGGCGCCGACCGCCACCATCTCCCACGTAAGGCGCCGTGGGAGCCTCCCTCCCCTCCCACTCCCTCTCCCATCCCCTTCCAGGCCATGCTGCACACACCGCCAGCCCCTGACCATGCCTTGTGACGTGCCATCTGGCTCCTGCCCGCTCTCCAGCGTCCTCTCCCCTTACTTACTAGAGCCTAATTACTGGCCTGCTTCATTTCTAGACCATGCTCTGGCAAATGAAAGATGACTGCAAATCCTTTGCTTATCCCCCTGCCATCCCAGTCAAGAAATGGAGTTTAATGCCCCTACCCTTGGTGTGGGATAATCTGCCAAGATTCCTCCTCAGAACCTTGACACGTGCAACTCCCTGGAACACCTACAATACACCTCCCACACTCCCACCTTGTACTTCCTCCTTATCTTTCGGCATGCATGCTCTTCAGAGAGGGCCGGCCCTTCCAGACCACCTGAGCAAAAAGTAAAACACATCAAGGCGAGACCTGTATGAATCTTTTATTTTCTTAACACTGACATAAATGAAACAAGTAAATAGGCATCATAACATCATAATTAAATTGATTACTTATCATCCTTTCTAGAGCAAGCGTTGACACGCTATTGCCCTCAGGCTGGTCGCCTCCTTTGATAAAGTAAGTTTTACTGGGACACAGCTACGCCCATTATGTGTTGTTCACTGCTGCTTCTGAAACGAAAGAGCTGAGCAGATGCTACAAAAACCATGTGGACCACGAAGCCTGAAATATTTGCCATTTAGCCCTTTAACCACGAGGAGAGCAAGACCTATGGCTCTCTCATCCCTAGACCTCCAATACCTCAGACAGATTATTTGTCAAAAAAAGTGAAGGGCTTTGAGGCTCAGGTCTAAGCCCTTCTTTACTGGCAGGCTCTTTTGCTCAGAACAGGGCTAGACCAGGGCTGGGCCCACTCCTTTCTGATGTCCCCAGTCTAAGGAATCCCAGATGAAAGCTTTGGAGGAGATGCACCAGGACTCAGAAGTCTCAAGTCCAAGGAGACTGGGCCATTTTTCTCACCCCTTCTGCTCAGTTTCAGAAGAGGGCAGGAGGTTGGTTAGGACCCTCTACCACCTTTCTGGAGTATATTGCTTTTGCCGACACCCAGGCAAGGATGCAGCCATTTTCAGGGGAAAGGGGTCCTCTGCTTCTCTCTCTCTTCTCTCCAGCAAGCATGGACTGGGCTAGAGCCTGGAGAACAGCCATGTAGGAGAGTGGGCAGAGACGCTCCCCTGGTTCAGAGGCCCCCCCACAAGGAGACAGCTCTGATGACAAGCTAGACCCCACATGTGCCACTTGCTGGTTAAACTGCACATAGGGGTTGTGGGGGAGGCGTCAGCTTGTATGTGGGCACAGACCGCACATTCACATGTCCGGGGGCTGCCATGCTGTGTGTGCGCAAACGGACAGAGGAAGCCGGCTCTGAGAATTTGCCAGGGTCCCTGGGATGAGCTGCACATTTTTGCTCTGGATTTTGAGAGTTGCTGGGGGCGGGGGGGGCTCTGCTCAAATGTACTGCACATACTTCTTTTAATCTGTTATCATCTATCAGGCCCAGGCCCGGAAGAGAAAACCTTCCCCGTTCCTTCCTCCCCTCCTTTATACCAAGATCCTCATCTCAGGTTCCATGGGTCCACAGAGGGTTGCCTCTAGCGAGGTAGGGAGACCTTCCAGGCTGTAAGAGAACCAGGCTCCACCAGTTCTAGATCCTGGAGGGCTTCCAGCAGCTGCTCCTTCGCAGTGCCGATGAAGGAATTCTCCAGGAAGGCAGGCAGGCCTCCCACACCATCCCGTAGGGTGTACAGGGGCACCCGTACCAGGCCTAGCACCTGTGAAAGAGAGGAGACAGGTGACGAGATAGGGAGCTCAGCGTAGACAGATCTTTCCAGATCAGAGGTCTCATCCCCTATCAGTCCAGCAGAACTAGGCCTGAGGGCTTATATCTTATACCTAGTGGGCCCAGCTCTCCGCAGACAAATGACCATGCCATCCAGCTTCATAAATGCCAATCCCTCCCACATCACTACACTGGTAGTGCCTCTTGCCTCCAGGATACATGCTTGGCCCTACACCAGTAGTTCTCCAAAAATACGCCAAACCAGCCTTATCAGCACCATTTAGAAACTTTTGAAAAATGCAAGGGGCGCCTGGGTGGCTCAGTCGGTTAAGTGTCGTCTGCCTTCGGCTCAGGTCATGATCCCCGGGTCCTGGCATCGAGGCCCACATTGGGCTCCCTGCTCAGTACGAAGTCTGCTTCTCCCTCTCTCTCTGCTCTCTTGCTCGCACTCTCTGTCTCTCAAATAAATAAATAAAATCTTAAGAAAAAAAAAGAAACTTATTTATTTCTTTATTTGAGAGACAGAAAAATGCAAATTCTCAGGTCCTTCTGAACCAGAATTTCTGGGAGTGAGGTCAGTAGTAAGCCTCCCAGCTTGTCCTGATACCTGCCAAAGTTCGAGAACCATCTCCATACACAATCTACTCCCCTACTCTCCTAGCCCAAGACAAAGTTCCCCCACAACGCATCAGGCCACATCTCCTACCCAAAGGGGGCCTACGGTGCAAGGCCTGGCCAAATCAATGGGGACAAGAGAGCTTTGGATAGGTGCGTTCTAGATAAACAACTGCAGAGGCCAGTAAAAGGGGGGAAAGGGACAGAGACCTTGGGGGGAGACTACGCTGGCTGTGGCTTGTCAACCAGGTGAAAGAAGCCCAAGATCCCAACTACCCCCCAGGAAAGTGGGGGATCCGCTTTCGGGGGCAGGGAGGCCATGGGGGTGGGGTTCCCGGGCGGGGCCCCACCTCCAGCCCGTGGTCCTTGGCGCGCGGGGCGCCCATCTCCACCGCGACCAGCTGCTCGAGCGTCAGGCGCTTGGCGTAGAAGTGGGCCACGATGCGCGCCCCGGGCCCCGCGTGCGAGCTGCGGTAGTCGGCGCGCTCCACGCGGAAGTCGGCCGCGCCCTCGCCCAGCTCCTCGGTCAGCTCGCGGTTCAGCCCGGCCTCCAGACCGCCGTCCTGCACGCTGACGAAGCCGCCGGGGAAGCCGAGGCGCCCATCAAAGCGCATCTGCATCTGCGGGAGAGGAAGCGGGGTCGCCCGGGCGCCCGGCTGGCGTCTCCCGGGACGGGGACGGGGGCGGGGGCGGCGTGGGGGGGCGGGGGAGGGGCGGGGCGCCCCCTCTCACCAGGACGGCGTAACGGAGCGGGATGCGGCCGAACAGCATCCCGGGGTCCGGCGCGTATAACAGCGCGTGGCACGCGTGCCGCCAGCCAGACCGCAGCACCAGGGCCTCCTCCAGCTCCAGCTTGCGGATCCCGGCCATGGTCCCACGCAGTCCCCGCCGCCGTCCCGAGGGCCCAAGCGGGCAGGCGGGCCAGGCGGTAGCCAATCGGGGCGGGGCTTGCAGGCCCGGGGAGCCGGCAACGGCCGCGGGACTCGGGAGAACCGAAAGCCTGCTCCGGGTTGGGCCCCGGGCGGGGCGGGGCGGAGGCGTGGCCGGCGTCCCTGGCGGGGAGTCAGGCGGGGAAGTCAGGCTTCCGTCACAGTGCCGGGCCTGCGGGGCCCCTGGAGCCGGCGGGTGGCGGGGCGGGCTAGCCTGGGGTCGAGGCCTGGGGCTGGAGGCAGCCCGGGAGCGTCCGGGAACCGCAGCTGGTCTGGTTCGGGTGGCACACGGAGCCCGGGGCTGGGGCCGGGCCTGGGAAGGACTGAAGCCGAGATGGCTTCGGAGACTTGGCCTGGCCTTGGGCAGTGGGGATGGGAAGGAGCGACGGCTGCAACGGCTGCCCTGCGGGGCGGAGTGGGGGGCGGCGGAGGCGACTCAGTGGCTGGTTGAATGTCGCTGGGGAGTTGCGCTGGGGTGAGGTCAGAGTTTATGGCCAGAGCGCATGGCGGCGGCAGTTTTTGAGATGGGGGATTATAGGACGGGGGGGTGGGGGTCAACACGTGTACTCAGGACAGAAATTGGGGCGGCGGCAGGCAGCGGATAGGGCAGGACGGGATAGGATTGATGCGATTCTCAGGGGAAGGCTAAGTGAGGTAAGAGCTGTGGGTGTGAGCTGTGCTCACAGGAAGGGTCAGAGGTCGAAGTGCCGAAGGCTTTCCGGACTTTACCCATACACACCAGACCCCTGAGCTGTGAAGGAAGGTGGGGAACAGCCCATTCCCAGGGCAGGGGCTTCCTAGTGCCTGACGCTGAGGAACAGGGATTCAGAATCCCTCGCCCCAGGCCAGGCCTTCCCCACCTTTCACAGGCCCCGTGGGGATAGCGCCTACACCGAGAGAGTCAGTATTTCACTGTACAAAGGAAGGGAGAAGGCAGCTCCTTGAGAGGGCGTGTGCTTAAAGCCACAACCTCTAAGTGACAGCTCATGATAGCAAAGAGCCCATGAACTGTCCAGACACAGGCTTGTGACCTTAGCAAGTCATTTAACTCTCTCAGATGCCCGGTTGCTCATCTCCTAAGTGAAGATGATACCAACCTGTTAGAGATAGTGAAAAGTTTAAAGTACCTAGAACAGTGCCCAGCACAAATTTATTGTAGCCGTCCTTGGAGTCGAGGGTAGGGGCAGAGTGATGTGTCTTATATTAAAGACCTGTGGGTTGGAACACAGCCAACAGCAGGCCTCAGCATCCCAAGGGGAGAGGGGGTGTCCCTGGCATCATCTTTCCTAGCTTCGTCTTCTGAATAGCATGGCAGAGACAGCGTCTACTAGAGTCAGGCTGCTGGATCAAGGTGATGAGACTGTAAGTATGGCACAATTTCATTGGCCTGTTAGAGTTCTAGGGGGCTTGGAAATGGCCCCTGTTGAACATTGGAATCACCTTGCAAAAAGCTCACAAAAACTGCCAGTTCCATGGTCCTGCCCCAGAGCAACTGGATCAGAATCTCCGGTGGTGATTTTTAAATTTGTTTTCAGGCAAAGCAACCAATGCCCCAACCCCTATCCCTAACATTCCAAAGGCCACTTGCTTTTCTCTCCTACATGGAAGAAACGCTCCCTTCCCAGAGCCTCAGGCTGTTTTTCTTTCCTGGTTGCTGGAGGAGGCTTTTAAAGATGAATTCAGCCATTTCTAAGGCGATGTGGAAAACTCTATGAAACCAAGGCAACAGCTATATAAGGACTAATGACTTTGGAGACCAGAGCTTTTTCAGTATGAATGAATATGAAAGTCCCCAAGATTTCCTGCCTCCCCAGTCTTGCCATCCCTTTCCAAACTGCTCTCTGCCTCTGCCCTGCTTTCTGCCTCTGCTGGGGGAAGCCAGCCTCCATCCCCTTCCCCATTCCACCCTCCTGAGGCACAGTTTCCGGAAGTAAAGGCTGGAGGTAGATCGCTGAGCAATGCCATGTCCCTCAAGAGTTACTCCAAGTTCATAATGGTACTCAAAACCAAAAATAACTCGCTGGTCGTGGGGTGGGGGACTGGGTGAAATGGATGAAGGGGATTGAGAGGTACAAACTTCTGGTTACAAAATACATAAGTCATGGAGATGAAAAGTACAACACAGGGAATAGAGGCAATGGTAGTTTAATAACGTTGTGTGATGACAGACGGTGGCCACACTTACGGTGGTGAGCACTGAGTAATGTACAGACTTGCCAAATCACTGTGTTGTACACCTGAAACGAATATGGCATCGGATGTCAGCTATACTTCAATGCTAAAAATAAAAACAAGAAATGGGGCACCTGGGTAGCTCAGTCGGTTAAGCGTCTGCATCCTCTTTCTTTCTCTCTGTCAAGTAAATAAATAAAATCTTTAAAAAAATTTTTTTAAATAAAACTAAAATAAGTTAAAAACAAAAATTCTGAAATTTAAAATTTAGTAGTCTCTTTCAGACATCAAGAACACTGCTGGCTTCGATTCAATGATTAGATTCAACATTAGAAGGCTACATCCTTTCTGATGATGTCATATCTTTGTGAAGCTGGGTTTTTAGCAGTTGTGATGAAAAGCAAGTATGGGATGAAAATCAGTGTAGAACAGAGAATGAGGGTTTGAGATGTTAGGTGGTGACAAACAGGTGCCATGTGGTCAGGACATATACACTTGCTAAGATGGTTGGACCTAACTCTTCAGTAAGTGAAATTGATATCTATTTCTTTTGGCTTAAGGAGGCCATGAAAAATGTACAGACACCCTAAATTACAGAGAACTGAGAAATTTGGGGAGGCTCCAAGATCATCAATCCATTGATTCAATAAATACTATGTGAATCCTAAAATAATAATAATGAGGAGGAGGAAAAGGATTAAGCATTTATCCTGTCTTTTTTTTTATGGGCTGTACCTCAGGGCTCCCAAGTAGTTAATAAGGGGAAGTTTCTATAGGGTATTGCAGTTAATCAAAGAAAAAAGATCCAATCATAGTTTTACTATTTTTTAAACTGTAAGTGATCATAGGGAATGATCATCAATGACTGCAACATTACCAAAAGAAAATCAGATATTATGTACCTCATGATGGAAGAATATACCACCTAGTATGAACTATTCTTGCCAAAAAAACTGAATTTGAATCTGGATCTAAGTACAATTTTACAAGAAATATTTAAAAAAATCTTTTTTAAATATCAGGAAGAACCTAAAATGATCCATGTGGTAGTGGATTAGAGCTGGAGACATCAGTATGAAATTGTGTTTAGCTTAACTTAGATACAGATGGTTACATATAGAAATAGTTATAGATATGTGCATACACAAGGGTTAGTATACACCAATTTCCTCGCTCTGTCAGCTGAGAGGGGGTATAGAAGAAGGATACGCCAGTGGCAAAAAGCATACCCAGTGCCCAGAGCTTGATTTCCAATACCATTTTCTAATAAAAGGAACCAAGACTCCTTGGAGAAATGGCTGATTCAAGCACTGGGGCAAGAAATATACGTGTGAGCATCTTGTGATGTGAGAAATCTCTCTTTTTTTTTAATGAAAAGAAAAAAAACATATTGATGGGACTATGTCAAAGGGACAGGGACACAGGAGCCCACTGAAAGAGCTCTCAGTGGCCAAAGCTGAAACAATTTGACCGGTAAAATAAAGAAGTATTGGATTATAACCCAAAGTATAAAGTAAGGATCTGTGGGTCCGTTCTGCATAAGTAGGGGCACCTGGCTGGCTCGGTCAGTAGAGCATGTGACTCTTGATCTCAGGGTCATCAGTTCAAGCCCCATGTTGGGTGTAGAGCTTACTGAAAAAAATAATACATAAATAAATAAATGAGCGGGAAGAGACATCTCCCATGCAGAAGAATTTGAAATAATTTATATACTCTGTCTTCCAGCAGGTGGAGCCCAACTGACCACTCTGTAAGTGTGGGTTGTGAAATAATGACTTCCTTCCAATGAGGACAGTATGGGAAGCGGGGGGCTGGGGAGCAATTTTGTAACTTTGAGGAGAAACCTGACAAACACTACTTTAGCCAGGTGAATCAAGGTCAACATCAACAGTGATGAGTCATGTTGATGGCAGGCACCCTTGATATCTTGTGATGGATATGGTACTTAATGTTAGCTGTTTTCCTCCCAAAATGACATAACCTGATCTAATTGTGAGGAAAGCATTAAGCCCCATAGGAGGGCCATTCTACAAAATACCTGACCAGCACACCTCAAAACTGTTAAGGTCATTGAATATGAAGAAAGTCTGAGAAACTGTCACAACAAAGGGGACCTTAAGGATTCCTGATGACTAAATGCAATAATGTGGTATCCTGGATAGGATCCTGGGTCAGAAAAAGGACATTAGATAAAAGCTAAGGAAATCTGAATAAAGTATGGACTTTGATTAATAATAATGTATTTATATTGGTCCATTATTGTAATAAATATACCATGCTAACATAAGATATTAGTAATAGGGAAGCTGGGCAGACTATATGGGAGCTCTGTACTATCTTCACAACTTTTTCTGTAAATCTAAAACTGCTACAAAAAAGTTTAGGGGTGACTGGGTGGCTCAGTGGGTTGAGCGTCCAACTCTCGATTTCGGCTCGGATCATAATCTCAGGGTCCTGAGATTGAGCCCTGTGTTGTCAGGTTCCACACTGACCAGGGAGCCTGCTTGAAATTCTTTCCCTCTGCCCCTCCTCCTGCTCTTTCTCTCTCTCTCAAATAAATAAATCTTTTAAAAAAATAAAGTTTATTTTTTAAAAATGAGGATGCGACCAGTAAAATCTAGACTAAAAGAAACTCTACAAGACCAATGACCTGGTTTCCTCAATAAATGAATTACAAGGGGTAAAAAGAGATGGAGGTAGAATCTATACATAAAAAGAGATTGAGGAGACATATCAGTTGAAACAATTGGGCTTTATTGGGATCCTAATTTGAAGAAACAAAGAAAAAGTAAGATGGGAAGTGTGAATACTGACTGGATTTTTGATAGATAGCAATTATTGATAATTTTTAAAGTATAATAGTATTACAGTTTTAAAAGATTCTTTATCTTTTAGAGATACATGCTGAAATATTTATAAATTTATGATAAAAATAATGCAGTGAGGTGGTAGTGAGTGAGAACAGAAATAAAATAGGATTGGCTGTGAATTGATTATTTCTGAAGTTGAGTGATGTTCCATAACAAGGGCTTATTATATTATTCTCTTTACTTTTATACAGTTTGATATTTTCCATAGTAAAAAGTTAAAAATAAAAAGATCTTTGACTTTTCCTGAAGTTAAAGGTTATCATTTACATTTGAATAAAGCTTTGCGGTTCACAAAAACTCTTTCACAGACAGAATCCCTTTTGGTCCAGGAGAGGGAGAAAAGGGTAAGCGTCTAGTCTCACTTTTTAGGCAGAAAGAAGACTGTGACCAAACATCTACCGTCTACCAGGAAATTTTAAATTAATCCATTTAATCCTCATAAAATTTTCCAGGTGTTTCAAATGCAGAGCCAAGGTTGAGAATGGCTGATTTTTGAAGACTATGCATTGGGGGGGCGGGGAGGAGATGCCACCAGCAGGGAGCTTCGGGCTGAGCCAGTTGGGGTTCATCCAAAAGGACTTACTAACAGGGCTAGATGCTGTGATTATTATTTGGGGGGCACTCACATAATCTGAAATCAAATCCAGCAGCCTTAAAGGAGGTAGCATTCTGCAGAAGGCACCCCCACTCTTAGTTGTTTGCAGGTCCAGCATCGAAAATACCCACTGCTGCATTGTTTAGAGCTCATTGGGTGGATCCATTGATGATAAGAACTTTACAGACACCTCCAACTTCATGCCTAGACCTCTTCACCTGAATACCCCACGAGCACCCCGAACCCAACATACTGAGGAATGGACTCAGTGTTTGTGCCCGCATCTCCTGTATCCCCAGCTCTGTGAACGGTCCAGTCACCCATGCCAGGAACCTAGGAGTCCTCACAGACACCCTCCCTCCCTGCCCACCGAAGTCAGTCCTTCGTTCTCCCGGTTTCCTAGCATTGTCTCCACAATGCCCTGACTTCATCTTTTCTCCCCCGGACCACACCTAACTGCCTGCCCTCAGCCTCACCCTGTTCAAACGGGCCGTCCACACAGGATGCAGCTAAAAGCCATGCCCTGTCGCAATACCTCTTCAGGGGCTGCCCCCGGCTACAGGACACAGCAGACAAACCCAAAGGCTCACATCCGAGCTTTGCCTTCTGGATGAGTGATCTATTACTGAATTATATTGTGAAATGTAGTGACAACACCAGAGTGGACACTTACTATTTCAGTGTCCATGGGTCAGGAATTAAGGAATGGCTTAGCTGGATGGTCCTGGCTCAGGTTTTCTTGTGATGTCTTAGTGCAGATGTCAGCATGGGCTGCAGTCAAATGAAGGCTTCACGAAGGCTGGAGAATTTGCTTCCCCGGTGGCTCAACTTGGTGATGACTTTTTGGCAGAAGCCTCAATTTTATGCCACATAGATCTCTCCATAAAGTTGTTCGAGTGTCCTCGAGACATGGTGGCTGGCATCTTCTAGAATGAGTGATCCAAGAGAAAGCAAGATGGAATCCATGTCTTATGATCTAGTCACAGAAGTCAGCATCATTTCTACAGTATTGTATTGGTCACGCAGGCCACCATGAGGCAATGGGAGCAGTAACTGCACAAGACAGGAATCCCAGAGGGGAGGAGCCTGGGAGCTCCTGGGAGCCTGCCCACTATGCCTTCCTCTCAAACCTCACGTAATCGTCCTCACTTTATGTACCACCAGCACGAACAGCTTTCAAACTCCCAGAACGCACATGCTGTGTCCTGTGTCCTCCATGTTTGTGTTCTTCAGGCCTGCGAGATCTTTTCCTCCCTCGTATTTGCCTGATGAAATTTCTCCCAGCTTGACTGACGTATAATGGACAAAAACTGTATATATTTAAGGAGCATATGGTGATGTTTTGATATACACTATGAAATGACTACCACAATCAACCTAATTAACATACCTATCACTTTCCATTGCGACCATTTTCATTTTTGTGTGTGTGTAAGAACACTTAGGACCTACATTCTTAGCAGATTTCAAGTGTACAGTAATACAATATTTTAACTACAGTTACCATGCTGTACATTAGGTCTCCAGAACTCACTGGCCCTGTGTTACTGAAACATTGTAACCTTTGACCGACATCTGACAACACAACCCCAGCCCTGGCAACTGCCATTCTAATTTCTGCTCTTCTGAGCTTTACATTTTTAGATCCCACATAGATGTGAGATCATGCAGCATCCGACTTTCTGTATCTGGCTTATTTCACTAGCATATGTTGTATAAAATGGTAGGATTTCCTTCCTTTTTAAGGCTGAATAATATTCCGCTGTGTATATACATAAATATGTCACGTTTCCTTTACCCATCCACCCGTTGACAGACATTTTGGCTGTTTCCATTGCCTGTTGAATGTTTATCATTCAAAATTGTGTGCCTAAATCCCTGGTATGGGGTGGGAACTCAAATACACATCGAAGTAAAATCCAAAGAAGTATTAGACCCTATCTGCAGATGAGGCGGTGTTAGTGGACTCCAAGCCCCTGCACCACACTGTCTGGAAATGTGCTGAAAGCCAGGAAGGACAGAGTTCACGGTTCACCATTTTGAAAAAGAGGATCCCCATTTTTTCTGAGAAACCACTAAATCATTTCATTAGAAGGAAACTTCCCCCAAATTTATAAAAATCAATGCCAAAAAGAAGGAAGCCTGAGGACTTGATAAAAAGTGTTAAGAGAAGGGGTAGAGAGTGGTGTCGGGTATATCGGTTAGTTTATTGCCATAATAATGCTGCATAATAAACAAAGAACCTGGGAAGCCTACCACAATGAACATTTGCTTCTGGCCCGAGTTTCCAGATCGCCTGGAGCAGTTCTGCTTTATTCCTCGTTGGCTGGGGTGACTCTACAGGTTGGCTGGGGCCGCTCTGCTCCTGGCCCGATCTTCTGACACATTAGTTAGTGGTCCCATCATCCTGAAAGAGGAATGGGGTGTTTCCCCCCTGCAGCTCCTGTTTAATTTGTCAGCCTCCTTTATCCTGAGCCCACTGTGATGGCCAGACTTTATAACAGACCTAGAGCTTTTGCTCCAGCCTCAGCCCCAAATACATTAAATAATTAACTTCTATCACTCCCCTGTGTGTGCCTTATCTCCGCACCATCCAAAATAGCTGATGGCATTTCCTCTGCATAAATAGAAAGCAGAAAGGTCATTTGGTGTTTGTGAAATATATATATGTATTTTACAAAGCGGCAAGCCAGCGGGGTCCCTTTATTCCCTCATACTTGTGATGGTTTCATAACAGCACCTTCCGCCTTCCTTAATCCCCCGGCCAGTTTCCACCCACCATCTTGCAGTTCACCCAGTGAACCACACTCTTGCAGTTTGGTTAGTGTTTAATACCAACCCTGGAGTCACCCCAAATCCAGACTGACCCGGGCTGAAGGAGAAAGTACTTTCCCAATAGTAATAATAAAAAGCGATTTTTTTTTCTAGTTACCTTCAATCTTGCACCCACCACCCTCACTCCCAGTGAAGCAAATGGTGGTTTTCTCCTGTTAATCTGTTTTGTTTTGTTTTGTTTTGTCAGTTTTTTTGTAGTCCCAGCCACAGAGCCTAAAGGGTAGAGGAATGATCCTAACATGTTCTTGAATCCAGGGTGTTGTTCCTGGGGAACATTCATCTGTGAAAGATGGCAGAGGCTATTTGAAATCTAGCTATTTCTTATAGCTAGAAACTCACACAAGTATTCTGTTCTGATGTTATGAAAACCACTAGTAAGAAGATTCAGAAGCTTTTATAACTTGCTACTATTGTCCCCTTCTTCCAGATCCATTTGAAATCTGTTTGGTCATAAAAGGATAGGGAAGCTCTGTGGAGCCCGTCCAGGGGCTGAGGTCTCTTCCCTGTCAGAATAATGGAAATGTCCTAGGCCTCCAAGGACAAACCTGATCTTCAGTGTTCTACCTTGGAAGTGGTCACAGGTTCTGGATTTGGGCTTGGACAACATGCTCAAGGTCAGAATTCTGCAAAGTCTCAGATTCCAACCGCAGGAAGGAGACACTATTTGAGGCCTGTTTTTCCTGCCCCAGACCAGCAGGGGCTGTGAGATCAGCAGCACGAGGATCACCTGCCAGCCAGGGACAAGTGCCCAGCATGCAGGGAGGGAGGGGGGTGGGCATCACTAGCTTGGGGAAGAGGCAGAGTGAAGGTCCGTGCTGGCCCCAGCACGTCTCCACGGAGTACAGGAGTTGAGGGAACACAGAACAGTGATGTTCACAAGGCCTGGAGCACAGCAGAGCTTGTGGGTTCCTGTGGTTCCCTTGGCTGCTGGGCAGAGGTGGGAATGAGACATAGAGCACGGTGACCATGCTCCCTTGTCCTTGAACCGACCCCATCGAACTCCCTGAAGCCACGTTAGTCACACTTTGACTTTTTCCCTCCCAATCACTGCCTCTCCAGAGTATATTCACGGCAAGGCAGCTGAAGGCTTTGGGCCCTTCTTCCCAGTCCTCATACCACGTTCAGAGATGTTAGTGAGATGAGTCAGGCCCCCAGCAGAGCAGACCCAAGCACTGCTCCAACCGCGGGGGCAGAAGCAGTGGGAGGAAGGGTCTCAAACAGTGGTCGAGCGTGGTTCTCACACCTGAGCATCAGCATCACCCGGGAACTTGTAAGAAACGTGAAGTCTCCGTCTCCACCCAGACCTATTGAATCAGAAGTGCTGGGGATGGGCCCTGAATTTGTTTTACCAAGCCCTCCGGTGATCCTGATGCTCAAAGGTGAGAAACACTAGTCTAGAAGGCACTGCATTGTGCGGGGGGCACAGCACCAGCCATGACGGGGCGGTAAGGCACGCTGCCTCAGTGTCCTCCATCGTTAGCGGAAGGCAGAATGCTGACCACTACGTAATGCGTGCGTCACATTCACCAGGTCGTTTTGTAACAGAAGATAGGCTTTGGCCCCGTGCCTCCCCAGAGAAAGGAGGCGGGGAAGGCTGGGTGTTGACAAAGGTTCTCTCCTTGACGGAACTTCAGACAGGCTCCCCTGAGCGCTAGTTCAGCTGGGCCTCCACCTGGGCCCTGTCTCCAGCCTGCTGAGTCCAGCTCAGCCAGAATCCTGTTAAGTCAGTTTAGTGAGAATCCCCCACCCCTGCTAATGGGTCACCCTGGCCTGTCTTCGGCAAGAGTCCTGTGAAGTCGGTTTGACAACAATTTCCCCTACCCTAGGTGTCTTCTCTTTGTACCTTTACATCCCTTGAGCCCTACTGTGCCCCGTCCCACCCCGGGGTCTAAATCTCCAGCTTTCTGTGCTGCATTTGGCGTTGAGCTCCGTCTCTCTCCCCTATTTCAATCGTCCTGAATAAAGTCTTCTCTACTGTTTTCACACGTGTCAGGATAATTCTTTAACGGTATGTTTAAACGTGTGTATGTTTAAGAAGCTCCTCGAGCAAGTCTGATGTAGCTTCTTGGTTGAAAGCCCACATGCAGAGTGGTTAAGATCATGGGCGCTGGAATCAGACAGACCCGGGGTGACAGCTCAGCTCTGGTAGCTGAGTAAATAAGCAGTAAATAAGCTAAAAGATGGGGGTAATCTCTCCTCTCCTCGTCGAAAAGATCCAATGACAGAAGGCCCTTAAAGCCATAAGTGCTGTCACATAATAGGCACCCCAAAAATCAAATGTTAGCTGCTCTCGGTAATAATAATTACACAGACGCATTACATTCATCAACATACTTCTAGATAAGAAAACGATAAAATAGGTGATTTATTTTGTAATCATGTGAAATATCTTTATTAAGAATAAAAGTCTTCAATACTCCGAGAATGAGCTTGGAGAATCAATCACAGAAGAGAATTGCTTTTTAGATTTTTAGTCCAGGTCCATATATCTATATATGCACATCTTGCTTGTTAAGCAGGCAAGGGCAAAAGTGGACCCAAAACAGGTCACCTGAGACAAACATTTGTGACTCCCGGTCAGCAGCTCAGTGTGTCAGAAGCCAGTGTTCAGCGACGTAAGTGGGGAGCAGGCTGACCATAGAGCACGGGGACTCGAGGCAGGCAAGCACCGAGCCTGTCCTCCAAGTGGAAATGGTCAAGGGTAGATGGAATCTTCCAAGCCGTCGGGGGGGGGGGGGGGGGGTCCAACCCTGTGGAAGCACCAAGGGCACACTTGCGGGAATGCTTTTCAGGAAGCCACACTTGGTCCACAAGCTTTCCTCAGAGTATAGAACAAACACTGACTGGCCCACGACTCAGAGTAGAGGCAGACAGGTTTACTACTCTCTAAAGGACTCACTCCTCTTGACAAGGAACTGATAATAAAGATGGTAGCCCTGGCATTGTACCCATTTCCCATAATAAAGTCCAGCTTATGTGTTGAATGGGT
This sequence comes from Callorhinus ursinus, assembly GCF_003265705.2. Lineage (NCBI taxonomy): Eukaryota > Metazoa > Chordata > Mammalia > Carnivora > Otariidae > Callorhinus > Callorhinus ursinus. The sequence goes on from NW_027397063.1 coordinate 120,240,261, forward strand.
TTGTCCCCTTGGACTTGCTTGTTTTTACAATTGTTGGTGAGGGTTCTGGAGTGTGGGCCCTTTACCCACTGTGATCAGCAACTGTTCCTCAAAGTACAGGAGCTGGTCTACTTCAAAACAGTCACCGGCACGAGGCACCACTTTTTCTAGAGCTGCCCGGATCTCAGCTTCACTGGCCTTCCGGCGCCTTGCTCTCTTGAGGTAGTTGTAGACCTTCTCAAATACTTCTGCTCCCAGCTTCTGCACGGCTGACCTGTCACCCAAGTTAGGAGAGACAAAGAGGAGTTTTACACATTCGAGTCATCTGCAAGAAATGTCTCTTTAGATCACTAATTACACAACGTACTTTTGAGATTTGGGGAGAAAAGGAAAAAATAAGACACGATGGTTCTACCTTGAACACTCAACGGTATTCAACAAATACTTCCTGAATGTCTATTATGCGCCAGGGGCCTTCTAGGAACTGGGAACACAGCATTAAACAAGTTAGGTAAATTCCTGCCTTCCTAGAGCTTACCTTCTAGGGGAGAGAATAAACAGATAACTTAAAAAATACATAGACAATAAAATGTCAGGCAGCGCCATGTGCAATGAAGAACAACAAAGCAGGGGGAGAGAGGGAGAGAGAGAGCCACTCCCGAGAGGAGGTGTCCTCTGGGCAGAGACCCACATGAAGTGAGGCCAACACTAGGGGGAGAGAATGGGGGCCCTGAGGCTAAAACACCTTGGAGAAATACTGAGATGGCTAGTGTGGCTGGAGTCGGGAAGAGGAGAGTGGGATATGGAGTCAGAAATAATATTAATGAGAAAAATAAAATAACAAGGAAGAAGAGGCAAAGGAAGGGGACGCACTTAACCTTTACAACAGCTCTGTGAAGGAGGCATTTTTAAATTCCCTTGCTGCAGCCACAACAATGGCCATACCTGGTGGGTTTATGTTGCCTGTATTTTCCTTTACCTCCAGCGAGGGTCAGAAATGAAAGGCCTACGTGTAAAACTAGGCCCGGGGCACGTTTTGTTTGGTCAGCACTATGCTTTACTTTTTTTTCTTTTTTTGATTGATTGATCGATTGACTTCAGAGAAGGGCAGAAGGAAAGGGAGAGAGAAACTTAAGCAGACTCCCCGCTGAGCACACAGCCTGACGTGGGACTCGACTCCACGACCCTGAGATCACCACCTGCACCAAAACCAAGAGCCGGACCCCTAACTGACTGCGCCACCCAGGCTCCCCAGGGTATTGCTTTCTTGAGCATTTTCCTGTGGAAGTCTAGGCACGGCCCCCCCCCCCCCCCCCCCCCCCGCCCCCTTCATATCTTTACCGCGTCCGTCTTTCAGAGCACGCTGCTTCTCGGATTTCACCTGCCAGCCTGCCCCAGGGGCATTCGAGTTTTGTGAATTTCATTCTCCAGTTCAAAACTATCATTTTTATTGCTCCATACTGCTCCACTGAATTTATGTGCCGACATTTACCGAGTCATTCCTCCACCTAACATTTAGCGTTTTCCGCTGTAACACTGAGCCAACGTCCTCAGGAACACAGCTTTTTCATCCAGAGGAATATTTTCTGGCATCAAATTTCAATGAGTGAGGCGAATTACGTGAGTGTGTTCCCTCTGTGAAAACTCATATGTGCATTTGTGATTTCTGCATTTTTCTGTATAAATGTTAAGTGGAATTAAAAGATTTTAAAAAGTGAGAATGGAATTATTGGGTCAAAATGCATAAACATTTTTAGGCCTTTAACCTTAAGAAATGCTTCTTTAGTCTTCGTTTCAGGGGATTTGGTGAAAAGAAAAAACAGATTTTTTTGTTTTTCGTTTTGTTTTTTCAGAATTTTTAAAGCATTACTGCTAGACGATGCTCATGGCCATGTTGACAATAACACAGAAGGCATTAATCACAGGCTCTAATTCATTTTATAAGCTTTTACTGTTCAGTACTATTCAACATTGCAAACTCTAGAACACAAGCATCCAGGTTAGGTATTGTGGCAGACAAAAAGAGGAGTAAGTGATTTATCTTGCTCTAGTTTAGAGGCTAGAAGTCATAATGTTACGATATATACATTTTAAATTTTAACTCACTTTTTAAGGGTACTTTAGAGCTTACAAAATCCTTTTACATTCATTATCTCAAATGATCCTTGTGAACGAGGCAAGTCATTGAACGTTTATCTCTATTTGACGGATGAGAATAAGCAGGTTGACTTTCGCAAACTCACACAGCTAGTGGCTGTTGGAGCCTAAACTCAAACACAGGTCCTGTGCTGGGGAGCTCGGCAGCCCCAGGGCCCCAGGCTGTTCAGCTTCAGCAGATTTCCCACCTTCTGCCTGGAGATTATCAGGACCTATCCCAGGACACCTCACATCCCTAGTCACCCCCAGTTACCCCCAGAAACCCAAGCTTTCCTTCTGCTGACATTTAGCAAACACTGTCACTGCCCCCATTCACAGATGACTTCAGTAACCTTCATGCTCTCTTTTTCCCACACCCTACTCCTATCACCATTATCCTGGCGTCAGTATTCTTGGTCTCTCTGACTTTGGACTGTCTCATATCCAAGATCATTTTCTTTGCCCTCCTCAGTACACACTCCCATGATCATACCCTTGACCTCCTCAGCACCAATGACCACACCTCCTCTAGAATCGATATCAAGCCTTCCGCTCTACAACCATAACCTTTATACTCTTCCACCGGACTGACTCCCGCTATTCTTCTACTTCGTGGTACCTGCAATCCTTCGGCCTATCACCATGATGACAGTCACCCCTTTGTGTCTTCACGTCCCCATGTCCCACTTTTCCTCAGTTACAGTTCATGGTTATTATTATAATTACAATCTTGCAGATACCCTTGACTCTTTCACTCCCCTCTTCCTGTGTCAAATTCCTCTGGCAAAGCTGTAATGGTTAAACCTGGACATCCATTTATTTATGCCTGTACCTGAACAAAAAGAACATTCCAGGAGAAGAACATCCAATTCTGCCAACAGGTCTCATTTGAATAACTAATGGCCACAGTTCCCGAAACGGCGCTCAGCACTGCCCATGGTCCTCCTATAGTTCTCTGGTATGCTTCTTTTCCACTGCTCAAAGTAACTATTTCACACCTTCTTCTTTATTTGTTATTCTCAAACTTGCTAAGCCCCACCCTCCTTCTCAGCTGATGACTTTACCTAATATCTCATTGAGAAATAAAAACAAACATGTAGAAATTACCTCCTCTAAGTGCCCAACTACCCCACCTACTTGGCCTTCCCTCCATCCCTAGTGAAGGGACCATCCGTGCACCCATGAAAGACCATCCTCTCTCTCCCTGAGTGCTCTGGATCTCAGCCTCTGTCACCAACTCGGTGACCTCCCCACCTGCAGCCACTTCTACGTCTCCTGGAGCATACACATCGGAAGAGAATATGCCCTAGTGCGCTCTTTTAAACAAGAAGCTACTTGTGACCTCCACATTCCCTCGGTTCACCTCTTTCCCCATCTATCACTTGGCCCTCCATCGCTGGCAAAGCTTCTTGAAAGAGTCACGTGTGGCTGGTGTTTCCACTTTCTGACTGCACACTCTCCCCCTTCAATCCACTCCTCCTGGGTCTTGGTCCTCATTCCTTCCGCAAACTCCTCTTGCAATGACGTTCATGTGGCTATTTCCTCGGGTCTCTGTACATGTCTTACTTGACACTCAACAGCGGGCTACTCTCTCCTTCAAACCCTTCCTTCTGTTGCTTTTGGTGATACCACCTTCACCAGGAGCTTTTTCCCATTACACTCTCTGCTTCTCTTTAGCCTCTTCGGCTGACTCTTCTTCCTCCTCATTTCAGCCTCTACATTTTAGAGTCTTTAATACCATTTGTAGGCTGAGGACTTCCTGTATGCCCACCTTCCTGTCCTTCATCTGGAGCTCCAGGCTTGAGTCAACTACCCACTAGATATCACCAACCGGCTATCTAAAGGGTGTCCCACTCAACCTCAATATGGTGGAAAAAAAGAACTCTTAATTATAAATAAATACAAAGTGCTATGAAGGTTGAGAAAATCAAACACCCCATCGAGGAAGAGGAGGCACAGTCTCACTTGGGCCATAATAGCCGGAGGGAAGCCAGGTGGCAGCCAATAGTGGGAGCACTGGGAAATCAGTGAGTCAGTTTGGCAGGTGAGAAGGGCACGTGAAAAAGAGGGTGCGAACCAGATGAACATAATGTTAAAGAAACTTTGGAATCCCGGCACATGGCTGGCTCAGTGGGTTAAGCGTCAGACTCTTGATTTTGGCTCAGGTCATGCTCTCAGGTCATGGGATCCAGCCCCACACTGGGCTCCGAGCTCAGCAGGGAGTCTGCTGGAGACTCTCTCTCTCTGCCTCCGCCCTTCCCCCGACATGTGCACAGGCACTATCTCAAAAGAAAGAAAGAAAGAAAGAAAGAAAGAAAGAAACTTGGAATCTGACTAGTAATAGCACCCATTGATGTGAAAGAAGCCCTAAAATGTCCCCTGAAGCCATAATAACTAACAGTTTTTGAGCCTTTATGTGCCAGGCTCTATTCTGAGCATCTCCTCATATCATCCCATTAAATCCTATGGATATGATACTGTTATTTCCATTCTACAGATGAGGAAACTGAGATATAAGGGGGGTTAAATAACTTGCCCATTGCCACACAATTTTGAAGTGCTGGAGCTGGGACATGAATTCCAGTAGTTTCAATCCAGGACTCACTTTTCATCACTATGGATTCAGACACTGGAGTTGAATCTTGGCTCTACCTGTCACTGGCCATGTGATCTTGGGCCAGTTACTTAACTTCTCTGAGCCTTGAATTTTCATATTGATGTGAAGATTACACACAAACACACACGTGCGCACACATGCACACACACATGTATCTTAGCACAGTACCTGTCACCTACCAGGTGCTTATTTGCTATTGTTTTATTGTTGGTTTCCAGATGCTGGACTATATACCAGAGTCCTATTTCAGTTTAACTGCAAGCTTCAAGCAGTTTTGTAGTTCTACCTCTGATTAAGGCACTATTTGAAATAGTTTTATCTTCTCTGAGTGAATTTGAAAAAAAAAAAAAAAGACACAAGAAAGCCAGCGGCAGAGTAGAAGGAAAAAAAAGTAATTTTGTAGAAATAATCATGAAAACCTATTTTAGCAGCAAGCATTAAGAGAACACATAGATTACTCTTCAGGCATAGTTTAAGGAAAGCTTGAAGACGACTTTACAGAATATAAGAAATCCCTGAACATTAAATATGTATGTGCCACTGTGGGAATAGAACGGTACAACGTATTTCCTCTTTAATACCATGGTCTTAGAAATCATTTAGTGTTAACAAGCATCGGGAATCTTTATTAAGGATAATTTGTACCCCTTCTCTCCATGTAGTATTTCAAATGGCTGTCTCTGAACCTGGTGGGCAAAGACAGAACAGATTTCTCTACAGAGGCAGTCAATGCTCAGGTGACATATGGCACTCCCAGATGGGACATGTGACTTTCAGGCCCCTTTTTGTAAATGGTGCTTGCCTTCTGCTCCATCCTCCCTGGCAGCAGAATCTTGAGTGTAGCTGTTGGTTGGAGACTGTTCAAGCTAACCTTTCCTGTAAGGATTATTTTGTTTGTGACCTAAACACCCTCCATTGTTCATAACCACAATAAATGTAGATGGGTAAATACTGACTAAAAAACAAAATCCAGCTTGTTTACAAGAGATACACTTAAAACACAGGGCATTGAAAGTTTGAGAGTAAACAAATTTTAAAAAGATATAGCGGACAAATATCCAAACAAAGCTGGAAACAGCTGTACTAACATGAGACAAAAAAGATTTTAAGAAAAACAGCATTATTACAATAAAGATTGCCACTTGATAATGAAAACAGTTCAACTCACCAGGAAGAAATAAAAATTCTAAACTAGTATGCCTCTAATAAAGTAGAATCAAAATACATAAAGCGCTATGGGGAGAAATTGACAGAAATGTCCCCATAGCGTAGGATTTCAATACACCTTGCTCAGTTTTGGATAGGTTAAGCAGTTGGAAAATTAGTAGCGACATAGAAAATCTGAATATACTTAAATAAGCTAAACTTAAGAAACATATATAGGACCCTCTCCCTCCCTGACAATTAGAGAACCCTCATTCTTTCTAGACTTTCATAACATTTACAAAAGCTAACCATATACTAGACAGCAACTCAAGCCTCAACACATTTCAAATAATTGATTTTCAACAAAATATAGTTATTTGATTACAATACAATTGATAGAAATCTGTAACAAAGATATGGATTAAATAGTACCATGTTTGTAAATTTATTTATTATAAATAAATTATGGGTCAATGAAAAAATCAGGCATGCTATAAACAAACTCATTTGAAGCCAAAATAAAAGTGATAGGTACTCTAACATTGTAATATTTCAGTGTACATTTATTCTGACACTCGGAAAACATGCAGTAATCTTTCTGCAAAGATGCATCTGAGTATTTTAGAAATCATAAAATAGAAAATTTTATTTAAGGGGACTCTTGCTGTTATCTAAGAGTTGAGAAGATAGGGGAGTGCTCCTTATGCAGTTCACATTAAGGAAGAGGTTATAAGTTTGCTTTTTCTACAGGAGGGAATGGAAGGAGAGATGGGGGGGACAGGAACCACCCCTTTAGGTAGGTGGGTAGGTCAAGTAAAAAGAACTTACATTTTCAAATGAAAAGAAGTATATTTTCATTCTTTTTCATCTATTTCTTCCTATGCTCAATATCTTTTATCAATTTTATTCTCGTGTTCAAAGTCCTTTAAGTATTTAAGGGATCCTAAAGATCATCTTAGTCCAGACGCCTCATTTACAGGCCAGTGCTCTTAGGGCTGGATCACCGCCAACATGTGTTTGGCTGATTCCCCAGCTAAAAAATTCCATTAAACCACAAGAGAGTACTTTCTCTCCTGACTATTTCCTCCAAACTCAATCTCTTAGCCTCCAAATTCCTTTACTGACTTTCTCTCATGTTTACTTTTAACTTGCAAACAATATATTTTATCACATCTATTTACCCATCAATATTGACAGCTCCCTGTGCCCTCTAATTATCTATCTCTCTTAGGGGCTCTGAAGAAGATGTCAAACAAAACTGTCCTCACGTTTTTGTTTTTGTTTTTTCTTTTAAGTTTATTTATTTTTTAGTAATCTGTACACCCTATGTTGGGCTTGAATTCATAACCCCAAGATCAAGGGTCACACACTCTATGGACCAAGCCAGCCAGGACCCCCTGTCCTCATGTTTTAAATATTATTTTAATTTTGCAACAATCTCACACAGGAAAGTTACAAATGTAATACTAAGACCTCTTTTTCTCCCTGAGTCTTCTGAGAATAAGTTGCTAACCTAATTCCCTTCCCTTCCATACCTGGTGTATATTTTCTACAAATGAAGACACTCTTTTACATAACCACAGAATGGCCATCAAGATCAGGAAATTAACACTGACACATTATTATGTCATCTCATACTCTAATCCATTCAAGTTCCCCAATTGTCTAATAACTCCCCTGATAATAAAAAAGATCCAGGTCAAAATAATCATGTGTTATATTTAGTTGTTGTGTCTCTTTAGTCTCCCTCAATGACCTTGACCCTTTCCAAGGTTTGAAGCAAGTTGTTTTGTAGACTGTCCCTCAATTTGTGTTGTCCTTGCTATGGGAGTTACCACCTCCCACCATCTAGCTATCTCTCCTTTTGTGTATTAGCTGAAAGACAGGAGTAGAGCCTTCCTTTATTTTGGGACATTATGAGAGAGCTCTAGCTACACCAGTTCTCGAAGTTCCTCCCTTCTCTTGGATCTAAAAGATGCCCTGGTAGTAGCAGTATCTTGTTGTTTTCAGGTGCCTAGTTCCTGACTCTTCCCTACAGCTTTGTTCCCTATATACTGTAAGAAATAGGGGGTCCTCCTAAGGAAAGGAAGCAGCTTTTGAGTTAAGTTTCCAGAGGCTCAAGAAAGAATGCCCTGAGCATGCTACTCACTTGTATCTCCACTTGAACAACAGGTAGAACTCATGCCCAGTTGAATTTCTGCGCTTCCTCCCAAAATATGCTAATGCTGCCGCCGTCCCCATTTCTGTCCACGTCAGCTTGTGGACAAAAACCTTTGAGTCATCCCGATTCCTCTCTTTCTCTCTTACTCCGATAGTCCAGTGTCTCCCGTAACCAGACCAGTTCGTAAATTCTATCAGCTCCATTTTCAGACTGTATGCAGGATGCAGACTTCCGTCATCCCCACCACTACCGCCCTGGTCCAAGCCACAACACTCTCTCACCTGATTACTACAGTGGCTTCTCAGTTGGTCTTCCCCTCCTACCCTCACTCCCCTATAGTCTATTATCAATTCAGCAGCCAAAGTAAGTCAGATCCTTTCACTCCCCTGCTCAAAACCCTGTCTTGGTCTCCCCATCTCACTCAGAGTGAAGTCAATGTCCTTCCACTGTCCTAAAATATCCTGAACCACCTTCCCCCTGTGCTTTCCAAATGCATCTCCTCCCTCCCTCCTTTCCTGTTACACTGGCCCCTTGCTCTTCCTTGAATAACCTTGGCACACTCCACCCCACGGCCTTTGCACCTGCTGTTCCCTCTGATGAGAATACTCTTTCTCCAGATAGCCCTCGCTCTCTCCTTCATCTCCTCCAGGTCTGTGCCCTCATGTGATCTTTTCAGAGAGACCTACCCAGACTACCCTCTTTAAAACTGTACCTTTTAGCCCCATTCTGCCCTGCCTATTCTCTTTCCCTGTTTTGTATTGTCTTAGCACTTGATACTCTCTAGCACACACTGTTCTTCCATAGTATTTTATGATCTGTCAGTCACCCCACTACAGAATACAGGGTCCATAGGGCGTGGATTGTTTTCACCTTTCTTGGGCCACTGATCCCATTACCTAGAACAGTGCCTGGCATATAGTAAGTACACAATAAATACACAATGGATGCATGAATAGATGCTTGGAAAGCCAAATAGAAAGGAATATGGTGATATCATACAATTTTATTTAAAAATATATGCATCTCCTAGGGTTTATTCTAAGAATTAGCACATAGTGAAAACCGTGACCTAATTTTGCAAAGATAAGATCACTTTTGTGATTTTTAGTTGTTTTTCAAAATAAATCTCCAATTAGGTGCAGCTTTCAGTATTATTATATTTTCATCCCGATTTCAAATGGATTGGCTTTATGGGGCCTATTGGATCATCATTGGATAAAAATGACTTCATATTTCTGAGTTGGAAGACATCAGCCTTACTTTAAAAAAAAAACCTGTGTGGAGAGGCCTGTGCTTCACGCTTGACACATGGGGCCACGTGGAAAGCAAGAGAAATCTGCGCACAGCTGCTGAAAGCCCTCGGAGAAGGAGAAGAGCTCCAGAGGCCCTCAGCCCATCGGAGGCAGGGCACAGCCCGGACAGTGCTGTTCAACAGAGGTCACCGTCTGCCAGGCGAGTTAAATAAGGCAGAGAGCAGCAGGTGAGGGGATGTCAGCCTCCTGCTCCGAACAACATTCTAGCTGAACAGCAGGAAATGGTTAACACGTTCCCCCCCTCCCGGAAAAACAACAAGTAATTTCTCTTTGGGGAGAGAGAAGAGGAAAGAGTTTCCACCAGCTTTGATAGGTCATCAAGGTTAAAAGCTCCTTCATCCCTATCCCTTTAGATGAGCCAACAGGAAAGCGTCTTGTCTTCCCCTTTCCTTGGAGCTTATTTGCCTTGCAGACGGTTTCTCTGCCCAGCAGAAGCTCCCCAGTAATGGCTACATTTATATTCTTATTTTCGGATTAATTAACCACTTGAGGAGTAAAAACTAAAGGCAAAGGACTCTGCCCTCAGGTCTGCTCCCTAATGAGGCCGGAAGCCTTGGGGACAGAGCACCTTTCTTAGTCAGCTTGGCAGCCAGCGTGGTCCTGGCCCCAAACTGCACTAAGTTGTTCAGTCAGCACATTTTTAATGAGCACCTAGTACAGGCCAAGTGCTGGGAATGCCGCCAGAAGCTTGTGACCTCATAGAACTCAGATTTTAGTGGGAAGAGAGCAGACAGTAAACATAAACAGGGTAATTTCAGATTTTATTCAATGCTACAAATAAAATGAAACGGCAATGGAAGAGAGAGTGGGCTGTCCAGAAGAGGGTTGGGACGCCTGGCAAGGGCAGCGGCAGAAGAGATGTTTGGTACCAGTCCTTTTTTGCCCTGACTTGTGGACGAGCGCCCCCCTCTTCTTGATCAGCCGTTACACAGCGGAAACATTTGTGGGGGTGCGGCAAGAGTATCAGTGGAGGCCCACACATGTTTAAATGATTGAAAGTTATGAACCGAGCCAACAAACTGTTAAATAAGATATGATCTACCTCAGGACGCCTGGGTGGCTCAGCCAGTGAAGCGTCTGCTTCCAGCTTAGGTCATGATCCCAGGGTCCTGGGATCGAGCCCTGTGTCAGGCTCCCTGCTCTGCGGGGAGTCTGCTTCTCCCTCTGCCTCTGTCCCTCCCCACACTCGTGCTCTTTCTCTCTTTCTCTCAAATGAATAAATAAAATCTTAAAAAAAGATATGATCTACCTCTTACTTTGACAAATTAACTTTATAAAGACCTGGAAGGCCAGGTTTGCATTCAGTATTCTCAGATTCCTCAGAGTTCTGCATCAGAATAGGGCAGGGCTGGGTGAGCCAGCCCCTGGATCTTTATCCCTGGATGTGGGCCTGTCCCCTTCTCTTCTAGCCTGGCTGTTTCCCACCCTGGGGGGGCGGGGCGGGGGCTATTACCCACACACTTGATACCTCAGCCCCTATGTCCAAGATTCACCCACGCATTCTGCAAATAGCTTCCCTGTGGTCCCCCTCAGGATTAGGGGTGGGCGAACTGGCAGCCCAGACCACCCATGGCGGGAGAGACCTGAGGCAGAGGCCCACAGACTCTGGAAATGGGTTTGGGGCCCTCTGGGGAAAGAACGACAAGGCCTCAGGTAACCAGGGCATGGTCTAGAAGAGGAGACACAGGCTCTGAGGATGCAGGCCCCTTGGAGTCGTTGCTTCATGGGGCCAGGTGCGGCTGGAGGTTGACCAAAGGGGCATCCTTTGTAGCACAGGCCCAGCATCCCCCTTTGGGCTGAGGCTAGGAGGTACTGGAGGAGGGAAGCTACTTCGCTGATGTATTTAAGAAAGACCTCTCCGGGGGGTGGGAGTAGGAATGACATTTGAATGAAGACTTAAAAGGTAAAGAGGAGCCATCCCTGCCAGGATGTGGGAAAGCAGCACTCCCAACTGAGGGAGGAGGGCGTGACCAGGCACTGGAAGCCCTGTAAGGAAGAAGACTGAGGTGGCTGGGGCCTAACTTGGAGGAAGAGAGGACAGGAGACGAAAGCAGATGGTTAGGAAGGAGCAGGGACCTGGAAGGCTGAGGTCAGGAGTCCTTGATCCTGGATGCAAAGAGAAGCCACTGGTCCCTTATAATGGCATCAACATGGATATTTTATAACAAGAAAACACAACCCAGAGAGGGATAGAATGATTTAAAAACCAGAACCTGGAATTTTTGAAAAGCCCTGTAAGGTACCAAGGAATTCATCTAATCGAACACGTTCATTGTATAGACAAATGGGAAAGAACATTGTGCTAAGGACAGTGGATCTTATCCTGGGCCCCCACTGGGATGGCCATATATATGAAATAAATATAGAATAAGTAAGTCCCCTTGCTTTTCCTTCTATTCACTAAGCCCCCCTCCACAATGCACCGTGAAATGCTGGCCACTTGATTAAGTCCTTCCTAGCTGAATCACAACTGTGTTTCCCTTGATCAATTCAAACCACATTTTTTATTTTTCAAAAGTCATTTTCACCCCAGTCTTGCTGAAGTAGAAGCAAAGATCTGAAAATAAATTTCTTATTCAAACACAATAAGAATAATTGGATTTGCAAAGGAAAATGAAGAGAAATCACAGAAGAAAAGCAATTAGAGCCTTAATATGTTTGGAAGAATTTGTCAGGGCAAGGATGTGAGAAACTATGAGTTTCCTGGGAGATTCCAAAAGCTGCCTGTCATTTGCTGAGATTCCCCAAGCGTTCCCTCCTTGACCAAACTTTAGTCAGTCCTCACTCTTGATACCTAACCAAGTTCCTATTAGTAACTTTCCATCCACTGACTCCCCTCCCGCTGCCCACTGCTCATAAATCTCCTGCTCCTGTGGTATTCAGAGCTGAGTTCGAGCTCTCTCCCTTACTGCAACAGTCTTTTTTTTTTTTTTTAAAGATTTTATTTATTTATTTGAGAGAAAGAGCACTAGCGGGGGCGGGGGGCGGGTAGAAGGAGAGGGAGAAGAAGACTCCCCACTGAGCAGGGAGCCCTACGCGGGTGGGGCTTGATCCCAGGACCCTGAGATCATGACCTGAGCCAAAGGTAGATGCTTAACCGACTGAGCCCCCTGTTGCACCAGTCTTGAAAAATCTTCCTTGCCTGTTTAATTCTGTTGGGTGCAATTTTTCTTGGACACAGTTACCTCTCAATGCCAAACTGTCACTGGGTCTCTCGCTACAAACTGTCCGAATTTGGAAGGGCTACGTCTTGGTTAACCTGAGACCATCTCAGTGCATGCCTGACATAGGAGTATCACCACCAGCAGCTCCCATTCCACTGTCACAAGTGTCCTGGTTTGGACAATAACTTACACGGTTACCCACACACGGGGTGAAATTTACCAGCTAAACTGTCATCGAGGCCCCCAGTGACAACAGGACATGCTGGACTTTATACATGGTGCCACAGCAATTCCAATGAACAAGAGAGCAGACTCATGAAATGGAACACTCGTTTCTAGTCCTGACCCCTAAGGCATTGTTACATTAGATTTGTATCATTTTATGTCCAAATCAAAATGTTTCTCCATAAATAAAAAATGATGATTTTCATTATTTTGTCTCTCACACATGTCCATACGTTGCCTTTATTATATGTCTCCTTTGAGGTCTACAGAGGGGTCTTATCGCAGCACACTTCCTAGGAGAGTGACGTGCATTCCAGAGCAAGGGGGGCGGGGGGGGGGAGGAGACCTAGAGAGAGACCAGGAAGGCCAATGTGGTGCAGGCCTTAGGAAAAATAACTGAGACTGGGGGATCAATACCTCATTCTCCGGTGAATTGCATTAAAAGACTGAAATGAGTTTCAAAACAGTAATCGAAGCTGAAAGCTGCTTTTGACAGGTTGGGACAAATGAAAATTGAGCGGGGCTTTCACATGCTGTGGGGAGCAGGCGGGACAGGCAGGAACCCCCTAAAGCCTTTCACTTGGAAACACTGGGTTTCTTAATTGTCTCCTGTCTTGAAACCAAAGGAGAAGATCCCTCATTAAGGTGAGGTTTGCCGAGTGGTTTTGAAAAATGACGTTTTTAGCTACTTCCACTTGTCTGAAAGTATCTGCAAGAAGCCCTTATCCTGCAGAGCTTCCCCAAGTCCCGTGGGATGGGACAGAAACGCAAACTCAAACTTGGCAGGATCTCAAGCATGGGCCTTTAGGCAAAGGCAAGGTAGGGAGCAGAGGGGGAAGGGTTGGACCAGATAATCTCCAAATTAGGCGATCTCCATCCTACCAGGAAAGTCTGCCTCCAAGGACTCTCAGCATGGGTTTGTTAATCCCATTTTACAGGTAGGAAGAGTTGAATGAAAGAGCAAGGTTACTGAAAGGTAACTGAGCCTCCTGACTTCAGTGCTCATTATGCAATCAGAACTGATGAGACTGTTGATTTAAAAGACAAGGAACAAAGGCCATCAGAAGGATGCTCCACTGAAACCTTGTCATTCAAAACATGGTCCTGCCTGCAGCATCACATTGAAGGGCAGCTGGTTAGAAATGCAGGATCTCAGATCCCACCCCAGACCTGCTCTACCAGAATCTACATTTAACAAGACCCTGAATGGGTCCAAAACCTTTGGCATGCAGCAGAAGTGGTTCTAAGAGGGAAGTTTATGGCAATACAGGCCTACCTCAAGAAGCAAGAAAAATCTCAAATAAACAACCTAACCTTACACCTAGAAGAGCTAGAAAAAGAACAAACAAAACCCAAAACCAGCAGAAGGAAGGAAATAATAAAGATTAGAGAAGAATAAATGATATGAAACTAAACAACAACAACAGTAGAACAGATTAATGAAGCCAGGAGCTGGTTCCTTGAAAAGATCAACAAAATTGATTACAGGCCAATATCAACAAAATAATAGCAAACCAAATGCAGCAACACATTAAAAAAACCACTCACCATGATCAAGTAGGGTTTATTCCTGGGATGTAACCATGGTTCAATATATGCAAATCAATCAACAGGATACATCACATCAATAAGAGAAAGGATAAAAACCATCTGATCATTTCAATAGGTGCAGAAGAAGCATTTGACAAAGCACAACAACCATTCATGATAAAAAGCCTCAACAAAGTAGGGTTAGAAGAAACATATTTCAACATAATAAAGGCCATGTACGAAAAACCCACAGTTAACATCATATTCAATGATGAAAAACAGAGTTTTTCCCCTAAGGTCAAGAACAAGACAAGGATGTCCACTCTCAGCACTTTTATTCAACATAGTACTGGAAGTACTAGCCACAGCAATCAGACAACAAAAGGAAATAAAAAGCTTCCAAATTGGTAAGAAAGAAGTAAAACTTTCACTATTTGCAGAAGATATGATATTATATATAGAAAACCCTAAAGTTCATATATATATAAACTATATATAAAATTATATATATATAAAGTCAATATATATATTATATATGTATATAATCAATATACAGAAATCTGTTGAATTTCTATACACTAATAATGAAGGAGCAAAGAGAAATTAAGGAAACAACCCCATTTACAATTGCACCAAAACTAATAAGATACCTAGAAATAAGCCTAACCAAAGAAGTCAAAGACCTGTATTCTGAAAACTATAAAACACTGATGGAAGAAATTGAAGACAATACAAAGAAATGGAAAGATATTCCATGCTCATGGGCTGGAAGAACAAATACTGTTAAAATGTCCATCTATCCAAAGCTATCTACAGATTTAATGCAATTCCTATCAAAATACCAACAGCATTTTCCACAGAACTAGAATAAACAATCCTAAAGTTTGTATGGAACCACAAAGACCCTGAATGGCCAAAGCAATCTTGAAAAAGAAAATCAATGCTGGAGGCATCACAATTCCAGACTTCAAGTTACATTACAAAGCTGTAGAAATCAAAAAATATGGTACTGACACAAACACATAGATCAATAGAACAGAATAGAAAGCACAGAAATAAAGCCACAGTTACATGGTCAGTTAATCTTCAATAAAGAAGGAAAGAATATACAATGGAAAAAAGTCTTTTCAACAAATGGTGTTGGGAAAATTGGACAGCAACATGCAGAAGAATGAAGCTGGACCACTTTCTTACACCACACACAAAAATAAACTCAAAATGGATCAAGGACCTAAATGTGAGACCTAAAATCATAAAAATTCTGGAAGAGAGCACAAGCAGTAATTTTTCTGATAATGGCCAAAGCAACATTTATTCTAGGTATGTCTCCTGAGGCAAGGGAAATAAAAGAAAAATAAACTATTGGGAGTACATCGAAATAAGAAACTTCTGCCCAGTGAAGGAAACAACTGACAAAACTAAAAGGCAACCTACAAAATGGGAGAAGATATTTGCAAACAACATACCCAATAAAGGGTCAGTGTCCAAAATATATAAAGAACTTATACAACTCAACACCCAAAAAACAAAAATTCAATTAAAAAATGGGCAGAAGACATGAACAGACATTTCTCTAAAGAATACATACAGATGGCCAATAGACACATGAAAAGATGCTCAACATCACTCATCATCAGGGAAATGCAAATCAAAACTACAGTGAGATATCACCTTACACCTGTCAGAATGGCTACAATCAAAACCCCAAGAGGGGCACCTGGGTGGCTCAGTCAGTTAAGCATTACACTCTTGATTTCAGCTCAGGTCATGATCTGAGGATTGTGGGATCAAGCACCATGCCAGGCTCCATGCTGAGTGTGGAGCCTGCTTAAGATTTTCTCTCTCTCCTTCTTCCTCTGCCCCCAACCCCTCCTCACGAACACGCTCTCTCTCTCTCTCTCTCTGTAAAACACACACACACACACACACACACACACACACACACCCAAAAAAAAACAGGTGTTGGTGAGGATGTAGAGAAAGGGGAACCCTCTTACACTGTTGGTGGGAATGCAAACTGGTGTAGCCACTCTGGAAAACAGTATGGAGGTTCTTCAAAACATTGAAAATAGAACTACCCTATGATCTAGTAATTACACTACTGGGTATTTACCCCAAAATACAAAAACACTAATTTGAAGGGATACATGCACCCCTATGTTTATTGCAGCATTATTTACAATAGCCAAATTATGGAAGCAGCTCAAGTATCTATCGATAGATGAATGGAGAAAGAAGATGTGGTATATATACACACACACACACACACACACACACACACACACAATGGAATATTATTCAGCCATAAAAAGAATGAAATTTTGCCATTTGTAACACCATGAATGGATCTGGAGGGTATAATGCTAAGCAAAATAAGCCAGTCAGAGAAAGACAAATACCATACGACTTCACTCGTACCTGGAATTTAAGAAACAAACAAACAAAAAGGATCAAAGGAAAAAAGAAAGAAAGAGACAAACCAAGAAACAGACTTTTTAAAAAATGTTTTAAGTAATCTCTACATCCAACATGGTGCTCAAACTCATGGGCCTGTGATCAAGAGTCACGTGCTCTTCTGACTAAGCCAGGTGCCCCAAGAAACAGACTCTTAATGATAGAGAACAAGGGGCGCCTGGGTGGCTCAGTCATTAAGCATCTGCCTTCAACTCAGGTCATGATCCCAGGGTCCTGGGATCGAGCCCTGCATCGGGATCCCTGCTCTGCGGGAAGCCTGCTTCTCCCTCTCCCACTCCCCCTGCTTGTGTTCTCTCTCTCTCAAATAAATAAATAATCTTAAAAAAATAAATAAAATGTGAAGTTTATTGCTATTATAAAAAAAATTATAGAGAACAAACTGGTGGTTACCAGAGGGGGGTGGGGGAATGGATGAAATAGGTGATGAGGATTAAAGGGTACATTTATCATGGTGAAGAGAAAGGAAGAAAGAAAGAAAAAGGAAGAAAGAAAAGAAAGAAAGAAAGAAAGAAAGAAAGAAAGAAAGAAAGAAAGAAAGAAAGAAAGAAAGAAAGAAAGAAAGAAAGAAAGAAAGAAAGAAAGGAGGGAGGGAGGGAGGGAGGGAGGGAGGAAGGAAGATAGATCACAGTTCCTTCACATATTCATTCACATTAGCCAAAGTCAAGAATTTCTAAGGACCAGTTTACACACTTAATAAAGAAAAGCAGTTCCTGAACCAAACAAAAACAAAGCCCAACAAACAAACAAATAAACAAGCCAAAAACAAGACCCCAAGTGATTCGTATGCACTTCAGAGTTTAAGAAACCCTGGCTGGAGCTCTGAATCACACTTTGAATAGCAAGACTCCAAAAAGCATTTAAAGCTAAGACTTTGCTTTTGACAGAGAATTCTGATGCCTTTATGCAGTCAGGCCAGCTTACCAAGCTCTGAGGCATCATTTCACATACCAGCACCCTCTACAGAATTACGAAATTTATTTTTTTACAATATGAGTTTAAATCTGATAAGAGTAATAGAAAAGAGACCTCCATCAATTTCAGGCTAAAGCGCTCTTTCTCTCTTTCCTCTCTTCTTTTACCTTCTCCCTAGATATCTGATGCACAGCTTTGCATTGGTGATAATCTTGGATTCATAACACACTCTCAGCATCATGTTTGTTTTAAGAGGAGGACACCAGCCTTGCTCAGGTTGGAGATGATGAATTTGTTTGATAGGTTGCTGGGTTTGCTTGCCCATATTTGTTCCTAACTCCTGATTCTGCATCAGCTAGAAGTCTCTTTTTAATAAGCAGAAAATCTTTTTCCCTTCATTTCAGGAAATATTGTATTTTGATTTTATCTTACTGATGATTTGACTGGGAGGTGACAACCAAGCATAAACCCATGTTAATAATTTTTCTCTTCTTTGTTTCTGGGCCAGAAATTGCAGAAATCACTTCGTGTGAAAAGAAGTTTCAATTAAAGGGGCACCTGGGTGGCTCAGTCGTTAAATGTCTGCCTTCCGCTTGGGTCATGATCCCGGGGTCCTGGGATTCAGCCCCGCATCGGGCTCCCTCCTCAGTGGGAAGCCTGCTTCTCCCTCTTCGCTCCCCCTGCTTGTGTTCCCTCTCTCGCTGTGTCTCTCTATCAAATAAATAAAACCTTTAAAAAAAAAGTTTCAATGAGGTCTAATATATGGGTAGTCTGAGGATACATGTGGGAAGAAACAGGAAGAATTAAATTGCAAGTTTTAGTCGAACCATATGACATTGCCATTCTCACAGGTTAAATAACAGTGAAATACTGGCAATTTCATTTAATCAACCTAATTAGCATATTTCAATTTAGAATTTCTTGCCCTAAGGAATATTAAGAGAGTGGTAAGTGCTATTTGTGGAGGCTGGATTGTTCCATTTCCTTGGAGAGTTTTTTTGAAGGTTGGGGCATATGCTCTGAAGGCTAGATAATCATTTCTCTATTCTAAGCAGCCAGAGAGAAATGGGGAGGTAGAAGGTCAGGTTTGGTTATGGATTCAGGATGATAATATATATCCTTGAAGGAGGCTTATCACCTTCTGAATCTGTGAAATACATAAATGGTGCCAGACATTGACACCACAAACTAGGGTGAGTTTCTTGTTTACTTCCTTGTTACAGTCAGGTACAGTTAATACTTGAACTCTGATCAGAGCAAGAAAAGATTTTTTTCCTTATTACTAACTAAGTCCACTCTTTAGTTGGAATGTGGGAGAGGAAGAGTCAAAGGGAAGTATAAGAATCTAGTCCCGGGGTGCCTGGGTGGCTTAGTCGTTAAGTGTCTGCCTTCGGCTCAGGTCATGATCCCAGGATCCTGGGATCGAGACCTGCGTCGGGCTCCCTGCTCAGTGGGAAGCCTGCTTCTCCCTCTCCCACTCCCCCTGCTTGTGTTCCCTCTCTTGCTGTCTTTCTCTCTGTCAAACAAATAAAAAATTTAAAAAAAAAGAATCTAGTCCCTATCTTGGTTAATTGTAACAATTATACCATAGTCATGCTGTGTTCCATGGTACTCTAGCATATTCCATGATAGCCTGAACCACATCAGCGTGTAATTAAGTGTTTCAGTGTGCTGACCCAGGATCACACTTTAAGTAGCAAGGTAGGAACCATGTATTATTGGTAATGGTGTGTGTAGTGCTCTTAAGAGAACTTGGCATACAGTAGGCATTAATAGCTCTTTTATCTCAAATTTTAAAATTTGTTGAATAAATGATGACTTTAAATAACCAATCACATTACCAAAAATTGAAGATACTACATTAAAAATCTTTGTGAATCGGGGCCCCTGGGTGGCTCAGTTGGTTAAGAGTCCGACTCTTGATTTCAGCTCAGGTCATGATCTCAGGGTCATGGGATCGAGCCCTGAGTCTAGCTCCTCATTCAGTGGGGAGTCTGCTAGAGATTCTCTCTCCCTCCCACTCCCTTGTTCTCTCTCTCTCTAAATAAATAAATCTTTTAAATGAATGAATGAATAAATAAATAAATAAAATCATTGTGGATCACAGAAAACAATTTGGCAATAAATATCAAGGTCACATTCTATGAACCATTTATTAATTATAATAAAAGTCATATCCCAGGAACCAGTAATTACAAGACATTTATCTTAGGAAAGATAAATTGCTTGAAATGTTTGAAAACATCACATTAGATAAAAAAAAAATTTATGTCAATAATATGTATGAGTTGAAAAAACTGAAAACAACCTAAAAACTCAAGAATAAGACATTATAGAGAAATTAATGATTTTTTTAAGAATATTTAATATTTAATAACCTTGGAAAATGCTCAAGAAAGGTGAGGGAGAAAAACCATGACACCATTACCCTGCTCTCTTTTTTTAACCTACCATGACATCACAAAAATGTCCCAAGTTATTCAAAATTCTGCCAAAATAGTATTTATAATGGCTGTAGAATATTCCATTGGATATCAATAGAGTAAGTTTTAAGTATTTTATGAACATACACACACACACACACTAAAAAATAACACGCAGATGGGATCATTCATCCCTATTGTTCTGCACCTTTTCTCAGTGAATAATATAATCTGGAGAGGTCATCACATAAGCACACAGAGATCTTCCTTAATTCTTTTTATCCTCAATGCCAAGAGAGTATTCCACTGCAGAGATATATGTTGATTTTTCAGAATAGCTCTTATTGATACCTTTAGGCTATTTAGAGCTTTTTTGCTATTAAAACCCTGCAACAGATACTTTCCATATACATTTTTGTGCATCATACAAGTATTTCTGTAGGATAAATTCTGAAATTGCTAGATCAAAGAATGTCCATTTAAAAAATTTGAATAGACATCGCCAAATCGCCCTCCAAATTATTGCACCAATTAACATTGCCTTCAACAGTACATGGAAGTAACTATTTCATTTTAAAATGGAAACAGTGAAAGGATACAGGTGATGCTTGGACAACACAGGTTTGAACGGGTTTATGTAGGTCCACTTATACGCAGATATTTTACAGTACAGTACTGCAAATGTATTCTCTGTTCCTTGTGATTTTTTAAAAAATTTTATTTAAATTCAATTAGCCAACATATATTCCATCAGTAGTTTTTGGTGTAGTGTTCAATGATTCATTAGTTGTGTATAACACCCAGTACTCATCCTTGTGATTTCCTTAATAACATTTTCTTTTCTCTAGCTTACTGTCTTGTAAGAATACAGTATAGAATACTTACAGCAAACATAACATATGTTAATCGACTGTTGATGTTATTGGTAAGGTTTCCCATGAACAGTAGTTAACTTCTGGGGAGTCAACAGTTATATGAGGATTTTCCACTGTGTGGTGGGTTGGCGTTCAAAGGTCAACTGTATTTGTGTGTATGTGTATATATGAACTAAAGCTCAGAACTCCAACATTACTATGGCACAATTGTAAATGAGGTCTCCTCTCCCCCTTCCCTACATCCCTTCCCAGTTGTTCTTCCTTCCCACCTTCCTTTTTTCATTTTTTTCTTCTCTCTCCCTTCCTCCTTTCTTTCCATCTTTTATTATTTTATCTAATGGGAAAAGAGACAGAGGGAAAAATCAGAGGGAAGGCCAGTGAAGAATTTATGTGGCATTTAGAGAATCGGAAGAAAGCAGGAAATGGGCTTCAGATGGAAGCAGACTCCTTATTTCGGCAGCCTGTGGACCAAGATTGGACTGATACAGACATTAGCCTGGCTTCTCAGTAAGAATGACACACAGATTTGTGAAGCGTTTTATACTTTTAGGGTAACTGAGAGGCGATGGATGTGTAAACTAAGCCTATTGTGGCAATCATTTCACAATACCTACACACATCAAATCATCACGTGGTACACTTTAAACTTACATAATGTAAACTTGGAGGCAGAATGTTGTGGGGAATACATGGAAATCTGTGGTGTGGGGCAAGTCAAACATACCGGGAAGGATGGTTTGGATGTGCGTTTCTAATCTCCCTGGGCACAGGATTCACCTGAGGCGCTTGTTTGAAATGCAGATTACGGGGTGCCTGGGTGGCTCAGTCGTTAAGCATCTGCCTTCAACTCAGGTCATGATCCCAGGGTCCTGGGATCGAGCCCCGCATTGGGCTCCCTGCTAGGAGGGAAGCCTGCTTCTCCCTCTCCCACTCCCCCTGCTTGTGTTCCCTCTCCTGCTGTGTCTCTGTCAAATAAATAAATAAAATCTTCAAAATAGAAAAAGCAAATACTGATTCAATGAGTCTGGCTGGGGCCTGGGAATTTGCATTTCTAATAGGCTTCCAGGGCTGCTGCTGCTGCTGCTGGTGGTGGTGGTCTGGGACCACACTGTGAGGACCAGCACTCAGCTGACAAAGCCTGCTTCCAGAAACAACAGGCAGGAGCATTTGTAATCAGCGGGAAGGGCTGTGAGCATGACTATCTGGAGCCAAGACTGCCTCCTGCAGACGTTACACACAAGGTGATGAATGTCATGGGCTGGCTCGCTCCGGGACGACTGCTTTCCCCACCCAAGTCAGCCTGGCCCCCAGCAGCACCAGGACCAAACAAATGCTGCATTCACACCTATGCTGGTTTTTTTCCCCACTCCTGCAGGAACCCTGACCTCGAGATCAGATATTTTATTTGCTTCATCCCCAAAGTAATGACGTCTGCCCCACAGAGTCCTCCAACATCGCCTTGGCTCCCGTAGCGCCTGGTGCTGATGACACTGTTCCAGGTGTAAGTGGCAAGTTGCCCCCCGAAGTTCCGTCCCGAGGGTGCCCACAAGCTGCCGCGGGCGGGACGGAGGCCACACCGCCTCCCCTTCCCTGCGGGCTGAGAACAAAATGGCAACTATTGCCCAGCATTCAAGTCATTTCAGTAGGGCTTGACAGCATCGCCACTTCCTTTGGAATGAAACCAACAAAAGCTCCTCTACAACTTCTCCACGTTCCACAGTAAGTTTTCTGACGCGTTACATTCCGGCAAAGCTAGGATTATTGATGTATGTTTGGGAACCGGGACATTTTTATATCTAGTTCTTCCTGTAGGATGATTTCTTTGCCATCGGTCCTTGTAAATCAGGGGAAGTACAAATGCTAGCTTTAAAAATTCACAAGCTGAGGTTGACAAACACTTTTCACCTCTCTGATCCAAGCCAGCCAGCGTTTGATGGCGGCACACCGAGATTTTCTCTTAGTTTCCGCCTAAGGATAGCGAGACCGGAAGTTACCGGTAAACACGCGCGTGCGCACCCCCCCCCCCCCCCCCCCCCCCCCCAACGCGAGAGCTCAGGCTTGGAGCCTTCGGGAAACTAGTAAATGAATGGTTTCCTTTTCAAAACATGATCAAAAGGACAAGACTCAGTGCAGGTCTTAAGAACTTTGTCACACAATGAGGCTGTTGTTCGCATTTAATAAATAGGTTCCATGTGAGTAAAAGGGTGTGTTTCTCTAAATCCTGGGGGGACATGCCGGGTTAGCTTTATGAGTGATAGATACAAATTAAGGAAACATGATAAAAGTTTCTAATACGCTTGTATTCACTTTAAATTTTGCTCTAATAAGGGAACATTAAAAATATGATTAGCAATTCGGTTGTTTTTATGCTTGAATCATGCTTTCATTTGTATTAAAAAGTTCTATTTGAGCAGAAAAAGAGGCATAATATTTCTTCTCATTTTCAAGAAATCAAGCTGTTGAAACTGTATGTTTATAATAACCACAAAACTCTTGTCTATCTGGTGTATGAAAGAAAACCAACAGTTTTCTGAGAGTTATCTTTACATACACACCCATAAAAATCTTTCTGTTTTGTGTTAAATGACTTAAGAGAATTATGAACATGGGAGTTGAGAGAGCCTGTCCCAGGACCACTTAACGTCAAGGCTCTTTCCCACCCAGGATGTTGGGGGAACTGCTCAGGTTTCATGGAGAAGCAAGAAGCACAGGAACACATCTGTTTGAAGAATGTGATGCGTGCCAGGTGGGCAAGTGGTGCCAGGTCATTGCCTCAGCTCCGTCTTCTGATGCTGGACCCAAGACTCTGTGGACAATTCTGCCTTGCCCACTACACCTTATTAGGCACCAATAATAGGAGGTGCTAGAGAGACTAGGGAAAGCTGGAGGAGAAAAGGGATTTGGGGCTCTGGTTCCAGTGGATGGCCTGGCACAGCTTCCAGCCAGCAGCAGCGGACTCCAGTGTGCGGTTTCTATCCCCCTCACATACCCAGCCTCCTCCTCCCCTTCAGAGACACCAGCACCAGCAGCTGTCATCCTGTCTTCCAAAATCTGGGTACCATTCCATGGAACCTCTCCTCAAGCTCAGAAACACCAGCAGAGCCCAGGATTGGTGCCTACTTGGGGGTCTGCATCCCAGGCCCCCGGCCCCTCCTCTGAGCCTCCAAGTTTTTGTAGTCCCAGCCTCTTCATTTTACTTTAAATTTTTTATTGTTATGTTAATCACCATACATTACATCATTAGTTTTTGATGTAGTGTTCCATGATTCATTGTTTGTGCATAACACCCAGTGCTCCATGCAGAATGTGCCCTCTTTAATACCCACCATCAGGCTAACCCATCCCCCCACCCCCCTCCCCTCTAGAACCCTCAGTTTGTTTTTCAGAGTCCATTGTCTCTCATGGTTCGTCTACCCCTCCGACTAACTCCCCTTCATCCTTCCCCTCCTGCTATCTTCTTTTTTTTTTCTTAACATATGTTGCATTATTTGTTTCAGAAGTACAGATCTGTGATTCAACAGTCTTGCACAATTCACAGCGCTCACCATAGCACATACCCTCCCCAATGTCTATCACCCAGCCACCCCCTCCCTCCCACTCCCCACCACTCCAGCAACCCTCAGTTTGTTTCCTGAGATTAAGAATTCCTAATATCAGGGGCACCTGGGTGGCTCAGTTGGTTAAGCGACTGCCTTCAGCTCAGGTCATGATCCTGGAGTCCTGGGATCGAGTCCCACATCGGGCTCCCTGCTCAGCGGGGAGTCTTTTTCTCCCTCTGACCCTCCTCCTCTCATGTGCTCTCTCTCTCTCTCATTCTCTCTCTCAAATAAATAAATAAAATCTTAAAGAATTCCTCATATCAGTGAGGTCATATGATACATGTCTTTCTCTGATTGACTTATTTCACTCAGCATAACACCCTTCAGTTCCATCCATGTTGTTGTAAATCCAGCCTCTTCATTTTATTCTCCTGGTCCGCAGTGGGAGCTGCTCCCTGTAGTTGCTGCTCCATGATATGCCAGTGTCTTCTTTTTGTCTTTTTAGTTCCCCTAATACTTGGACAACGACTCATTTATAAATTCTTTCCATTAAAGTAATTGCTGTGGTTTCTTTCACTTAATAGGGCCTTCGCTGATAGATGAGCTGAGAGAGAGGCTGGCTAGGATTCCTTTCCAAGATACAACATTCATAGCATAGAAGAAGCATAGAAGAGTTCCCCATAAGATTTGTTGTACAATTTGATATTAAATCAGGTATGGGTCAAACTACCTGATCCTTATTTGGAACATCAGAAATGAGCACAAGAGACACCTAGTAACTCTTAAAGGTTGTTCCTTCAAGTTTCCACCTCCATCTACTGCTGTCTGTGCTCTAAAACGGTAAACAGGATGTGAGGCAGTGTGAGATGGTGGTTACAGTAGTCTCCAACTTAACTTCCTTAAGGCCACACACACACACACACACACACACACACACACACACACAGTTTTTTCTATGGAGAAATTGGAAGAAAGGAACGAAAGCAACAAGAGATTTCTGGAGATGAATCTGGAGATTCACAGCCAGAATTCCAGGTATGGTTAGATGAAGAAAATGATATGTCATTATAAGAATAAATGCCAGCATTGTTGGGTTGGCAGCTGACACTTACTTCTCTATATAGTAGACTAAAAAGTAAATGTAGCTTGATTTGAAAACCTTTTAAATGAGTGGGGAAGGGCGCCTGGGTGGCTCAGTTGGTTAAGCGACTGCCTTAGGCTCAGGTCATGATCCTGGAGTCCCAGGATCGAGTCCTGTATCGGGCTCCCTGCTCAGCGGGGAGTCTGCTTCTCCCTCTGACCCTCCCCCCTCTCATGTGCTCTCTCTCTCTCTCATTCTCTCTCAAATAAATAAAATCTTTAAAAAAATTATAAAAAATAAATGAGTGGGGAAAACTGCCATTTCATTTATTTTTAGTAAAAGTACAATGTTGCAGTGCAACTTAATTCATATGTCAACCCACGGGGCAGAACTATAACCAGAACTGTGCACTATGTTCATTGTAGGAGAAAAGCAACCAAGTGTTGTGTAAGTCCTGGTCGTGCACATTCCTCAGATCCTTTTGTGTGTGTTGGTTCAAAACAGCAAGATTGCATGTGGCAACAGTGACAGGAAACATTTCAGATTTGTTGCTTTGTCTATAACACAGTGAGGACAGTAAATACTCCCTATGTCTTGTCTCTTGTCTACAGATGATAAAACTAATCTCAAAGACATAATGCAACTAGCTCAAGGTCATATAATTGTTGAGTGGCAAAAAGCTGAGTTTGTACCTGGGTCTCCCTGACTCCAAGAACCGAGCTCCTAATGTCTCAGGTCAATCACACATCCTCAACCAACTCTTCCTCCCATTTTGTTTTTAGGTAACTTCTTTGGGGGTGATTACCATTCTATGGACAAAACTCCCAAGTTCTTGGGTGACTGTAGTCTGGTTACTTTCTGAGCTTTTCTTACCTACCTATTATTTATGACAGTTTCTAATATTTTCCTAAGATAAATTAAGCCAACCAGTTCTTTAAAATAAAAAATAAGTTTAAAATATCTCTAGCCTTTGTGGCCTTATATTGAATTAGCCAGTAGCTCTCTAAAGCAATAGCCAGTGGTTTACAATTTTTGCTAAATCTTCACTTTCTCCAGGATGTTTATCAATAGACCTTACTGATTTGCATATACCAAATGTTTGCAAGAGTTATACTCTTCAATGATCCTTTTCAGTGCTGGTCTAGAGTGTCCCTTCCAAGTGGCAAATCTGCTGCCTTAGCACGGTGATTAATACTTCTGCTCTTGCATAATCACCCATTTTCCCAAACATTATTCACTCATCAATATTCAGTCAACACCATGGAATACAACGGTGTGCTTCTGTATGCTTTATTGCATTTAATTCAAGGTTCATAATAAGCCAATGAGAGCAGGCAACATTATCTCTCTTGTTCTCTGGAGCAGAAGGAGGCTCAGAAAGTTTAGGCAATTTTCTCAGAACTACAGAGCTGGGAAGTCACAGAGGTCATTTGAAAGTTCCAGGCTTCTAAATCCACAGGGCTGATACAGCTCTGGATACATGTAAACAAAGGATGAGGGATCCCAGAAAACCTACTGATCCACAGTAAAGCCCACAGGAGGGAAGAAATAACAGGGCCAGTGGATGTCTCTTTCTCCCTAACCATGGCCGAGGAAGTCTGAGGTGCTCATGCTGGGGAGCTAGAAGCAAATGCCACGCTGCGTATTTACAGGCACCCTATCAGGAGTATGGACAACAGCAGCTTGAAACCTCATTTTCGAGCAGAGTTTGGATGAGGCAAACTGCTTGAGATGCCCCAGTATATTGTTATACGACTCCTGTCTGTCTTGTATTTGTCATTTTTCTGCACAGATACATACTGTATTTTTTTCTATCGATTTTCAGAAGCAGCCAAGAAACACATCCTGCTGAGCTGACACTCAAAAGGTACAGATGCCAGAGCCTCTGCCATTGCTTTTCACCTCTAAGTTTGAAAGCATATTTGTCATATAAAAAGGAAAATTTTTTAAATTAAAAACAAAAAACCCCTGAGATGCAAGAAATTTAAAAAATAAAATGAAATCTCTAGAAGGTAATAGCGAAATCATTCATCAGGTGATGGCGTCTACAAAATCTCTCCCCGTCTAGTCCTGAGAATT
Source organism: Callorhinus ursinus (assembly GCF_003265705.2). Taxonomy (NCBI): domain Eukaryota; kingdom Metazoa; phylum Chordata; class Mammalia; order Carnivora; family Otariidae; genus Callorhinus; species Callorhinus ursinus. Next base: position 120,267,916 of record NW_027397063.1, read on the forward strand.
CACCTTGAAGGCCCCACTGTCTCCTCTCAACACCTCACGTCAAGCCTCACATGAAAACTCCGGAGCTCACTGCAGCCCTATAAGCTACCCAGAGAGACCAAACCTACCCATATCTGAAAACTGCCCTGAAGGCCCATTCTCCTCAAGCCCTCTCACAATAGAGCCAGGGGGATCATCAGAGATTTGTGAGCCACCTTTTAGAGATCTGAGGATGCAGTAAGTAAGAAAACCATTTTTGTAATGTTCCCATATTTCATTCATTCATCCACTCGTTCATCCATTGGTTGTTTACTGAGCACCTAATCTTTGTGCCGAGAAATCAGCAATGAACCAAAGAATCCTGTCAAGTCATCTCAGTATCTTTTTCCTATGGACAGAATGCAATAAGGAAATCATACAATTATATCTGCCTTTCAGATTTCAATATTTCACCCTCACACTTCTGATCACGAAGTGTTTTCTCTGTAGCGTTCTTCAGGCTGTCTGGCAAAAGGCTCATCCCCTAAGTTAATTTACTCACTATCTGGTCTTCCACTTAGGCAGATAATAGTGTCACGAAAAACAAAACTAGAGGGCATTTGTCTTGTACCCGAATGTCCCAGTCTCTGAAGAATCTTCGTGTGATTTTAGGGGGAATGAAATGTCATTGTGTAGGAGTTGTGTTTAATGAGAACACCTTCCTGCGTTATTGCAGGCAGGGGGAGAGGAGGTCATTTTATGGTGACTCACAGTGAGTGTCATGGTGCCCACGCCTCTGGGCAGACCCACTTTAGCTGGATCTCAACTAGGAAATGACTCTTTTTATGCCAATGACAATGACTTCTTCTTCTTTTTAAATAAACTAAGTAACAACTTCAACTTCAGGGCCCACCTTGTGTTACTTTGGTTTTTCCCAAAGATTGGGGAAAGTGTTGGGAAAAGATTGGGAAAGAGTGTCTTCCAATGAGTCTTAATATGGTTTTCCCAAAACCACGGCAGGTAGAATATTCATGCAGAGAACAGGAATCCTGATATCAGAGAGAGCTACAGGCCAAGCAAACAAGGGGAATTAAGTAGCACCTAGCATTTTACAGAATGCATTAGAGGGTGTATGAGTTATTAAAAACCAGCCAACAAAGAGAGCACTTAAATTGAATCTTGAGAATCCTCAGGTACAAGTATAAATAAATTCTGCAAAGTATAAAAGGGCCCTGATACAAAAAGTAGGTCATCCTAGTCCAGAATAGAGTGGGACAGGGCAGAAGACTACCAGCAAAATGTGTACCATTTAAGAAGAAAAATCTAGACCAGACTGGAAGAGTCACTGTAAAAAGGTAATCCCCAGTTCTTAGAGAAGGAGATGGGAGTTTACTGTGCTCATTCTCTCTCATCCTCTTTCACTTAAGCCATCAGAATTTGTTCTTATAGTTTGTGTTCACAAACCGTTCACATGCCAGAGGATAATCACACTGAAAAAATCCTTGAGATGTTTTTAAAGAGTTCTGAGTTAAGAAACACCTGTGTGTTTTATTACATTAAGATTTTCCTGGCTATTATGGATAAGATTCTACTGCCAGTATATGGGCAAACCAACTGAGCAGAACTCCTGATCGGAGGCTGATGAAGCTCCATGTTAAGTTCTAGTGGATGCTATTCTGTGTCCTGCTTTTCTCAGACCATCTATAATAGTGATTGTGTTTAACACTCCTTGATTAGGAGTTGACCATAAAAATAGAAAGTCAAAACACTATTAATTAATGCATGGTTGTAGGGAAATATACTCATCAAATCAGCCAAGGGCATCCCTGTCATTTATTCCACAGAGAATTTAAATTAAAATCTGCCTTCAGTTTTGCTCTCATCCTTTCTTCAAGGGTCACATATTTTTTAATTTAAACAATGAGAAGCAAACACTTAATTCTAATTAAAATCAACAGATTGTAAATTCTCTAGGTAAGCCAACTTTTATCTTTAAATAGAGTTAGACCCCTAGGAAACTACACAGCTTAGTTAATCATCAAACAGCTTTTTATTTTACCAAAGAAGCCACCATTATACAATTCACATCTGCATTTCCTGCAGAAGGATGTTGAGGGTAGGAGTTTACTCAATGTGCCATGTATAAAACCCCAAGTGAGGAGCCCTGTCTTCCATAAGGACCCACATTCACATTCCTGATAACGAGAGCTAAGAATTGTATCAGATTTCCCTCTTTTGACTTGACTTTCTAGCAGCTCAGGGCCACACTACACATTCAGCCACAGCAACCGGGCCACACAGAGTAACTTCCTCACTATGTCTCTGATCTCCATTTTCAATATATGTTATTCTGTAAGTCGTATTGTATATTACACACGATGTGAGAATGGATTAAATAAACGTCTCTCAGGTATTAGAGGTAAGCTGTGATCAGCAAAGCATGCTATTCATATGCATCAACTGGTAATTCCATTTTCAAATCCTTTTGACAAAGAGTCAGAGAATAAATTTTTCAGTAAAGTAGATTTTCAGTCTCTCAAAGGCAAAGACTGTCTTTTATTTCTCTCTTCATTATTCTCTGCAAATACCAGGGGCTCAGTCGATGCCACTGAAGGCAACAGGGGCTAACACTTACTTATTGAGCGTTTGGTTCATATTTCCTGGAACCTGATGTTACCTGGGAGGCTATCTGTGATCCTGAAATAGGAGGTGCAGGATAAGAAGTAGACGAAGAAGGCCTTGGTTTCTCCAGTGAGCACTTACCTGCTCTTATCGAGGTGGGCATACTCGCCGGAGTCTGGGTGCATGATGACAAGATGTCCTGAGGCTCCTGCATCCGGTGCCGGGTGGCGCTGCTGAGAACTGGGCAGCACTGCAGCAGCAGGAGACAAACCGGGGCCTCACCCAGGAGCACCCTGCCCCCATGCCCACCCAGCTGGTTTCCACGGCACAGGTGCGCAGAAGACGCCGCTTTCATATGGAGTCGAAAACACTATGACTCTGGTATTCTTCCAATTTTCCTAAGGTTTGCCCATTATTCTGTATCCGACTCCACCCAGAGTGCTTCTGGCTATTGCCTTGGCTCACGCAGGTTACACAACAGTGACAAGATCACCTGTGCCCCTCCCAGCCAGAGGGGCTTAAGGAAGGACAGCTGCGACTCCCTGACTCTGCCATCTTATCAAGAGTTGGAAATAACATTTAGATTATTTTTTTGCAAATATCTTCATACTGTACTGTCAGGAGGAGCCTGCCTTCTTCCTAAGGTCCTATGATTTGGGAGCCCAGCTGTGACAGCTTGTTCCATGGCTGGGAATTGAAAAGGTCGGGTTGGATGCTTTCTTTTTCTAATTTGGCAAACTGAAAACAAATATAGCAATAAACACGCGACTTCCTGCTTAACCTGCGGTACCTGGTGGTGTTGAGGGTTTCCAGCGTCAAACAGATTGTAGATATTTCAAAATAATATAGGAACAGCTGTGTTAATTTATTATAGTTTTATCCTAAGTGTGCTTGATTGTTTCAAAATAATGTGCATTGCCCAAGCTGGGAAAAGGACAAATTTACTACAGTGGGAATCAAAGACATGTAACAAATTCAATTTATGGCTCTAAAAGGGAAAAAGTACATGAGCAAGGAAGAGTCAACAAGGGATACTAGACAGACTGAAGCTTTGATGCTTCTTACCTAAGTAGTCCTTGAACTTGTTTTCCCACCTGGTCCCCACTCCCCAGACTTGGACATGTTTTGCAGTTGACAATAGCTAAAGGGCCCTCTTTAGGATTGTTTGCTTGGAATGCAGGATTTTAATTTTATGTAGGGAAAAAAAATAACAGAATAATCACTTCATAGACAATTAGACACCAACTCATAAAGTCAGGGGCCTGTAGAGTGGCCGTTGAAAGGATCCAGAAAGAGGTGTGAAAGAGAGGAGAACATTTACTGGGTGCCCACTCAGGACTAAATAGAATGATATTTAGTACCTATGTGAATTATTTCTCTATCTTACAGGTGAAGAAACCAAGACTTGGAGAGGCAAAGGGACTTGTCTCAGACTACAGAGTAAGAAGAGGAGCCAAGTTGCAAATTCAGATTGTTCAAATCCTAAAATCCAGCCCCACGCATTACAGCGATTTACCTATGATGCCTCCTGCTGTTACTGAAATGGAAAAAAATGGAATTTGGGTGCACATGTGTTAAGCGTCAGCTGGTACACACACACACGTGCGCGCGTACACACACACACACACACACACACACACAGTATTTAGAAAAAATACCTAGAGAAGATTTTTTCAGGGAAGGTGAGATTCTGAAGGCATAGTTGTGAGCAAAAGCCCAAGAAGTAGAGGAATGGCTAAGGTGTCTGACATGAGAACATTTTATTTTGCTCCTAAGAAAGGGATGAAAGCAAAAAAAAAAAAAAAAAAAAATGCTGGAAAACTGGAGTGAAGCTGGGAATGGAGACCTCTGGGAGGATAGTGGACTTTGGGCTATACCCCAAGATCCCCAGCTTTGGGGAGTGGCCCTGGCAGGGAGCCCTGAGCCCGCAGCCCAACTGGGGAACCGCCCTGATCCTGCAGCCAATGACTGGTGGGCGTGGGTTTCTCAAGCTCAGCCCCCTCCCGTCAACTTGGGGCAACTTTGCAGGGTCATCCCAGCTTCCGCACATCCCATCTGGTCAACGATGTCTTGCTGAGACAGTACCACAGGCTCAACCTCTCTCCCTCTGCCCAGTCCGACTTCCTTCTCTCCCCCAACATGTATGGATCCAGAGAGCCAGCCCCAGTGCCGGGAACTTGCTGCAGGAAAATGATCTCAGAGCCTGCTTTCTGGTGAGTATACCTGCAACAGGGGCTAAAGAGCACTTCTTTAAGAACAGGGATGCCTACGTGACTAGTTTGAAGTTGCTTAAGTCTTTGTGACATGACGCCTTTATCACTGGCTTTCAGATCTTCAAAAAAATCTAGCGCCCTCACAGATTATTTGGTTGAGTAGGAGTATTGGGGAAAACGGACAAAGAGACTAGATTTTCAGTCTAGACGAATATGGCATAGAAACGGGACAATGGAGACAGAAGATGAGATATTCATTACTTGTAGGGATTTGCAGAACTCCCAGGAAGGGCTGTGAACTATCATGGGATGTGGACTTAGGGCTTAAGCCAAAATTGCCCAGACCTAAGAGGCAGGAACAAACTGGCTGACATGTGGGTTAGCAGAGATGAGGGGCTTTACCTTCAAAGAAAGGGGCTCAGTAGTTCCTGGGCAGGGAAGTAGATGTAACAGGTCCATGTGAGGGAGAAGGCATCCTCTGAGCAGTGCACGGACCTGTTCAACCCTTTGGAAGAGATGAGCCCCTCCTCTGAACTTCCTGGTTGTTGGCTCCACTCAGGTGGCACCTGACATTCTCCCCAGTCTTGTGAATCATACTTCAAGTGTCCAGTCTCCCTAGTGAGGGTGTAAGGTGTCTCTCTTGCCTTGTGTCTTACGGCACTTAGTGCCTCACATAACAGACTCTTCAGAAAAACACAATCAATTGGTTGTAGACCTTGAGACAGCTAAGTAAGAAGTCTGACCAGCTCTGTAAAGGTTCTCTTAAAACTTGTATATAAATTCGAAACCACTGCTCTCTGGACAAGAAGCCCTCATTTGCTGGTCATCAGGCCTTCCTTACAGACAAGTTTTTGTTTGTTGTTTTGAAATTGAAATGCTGGCTTCAATCAGCAGTTCCTTCAGAAGCGCTGCTGCCTGACACTGACCTTTTATTAAAGAGCGGGACTGCTGGAAGCATAACTAACACCTCTTCAGTGAGATTTGGAAAGCGGAGAAGAGAACATCACTTCATCTATTTCTCCACTGAAAGGTTATTTCAATCAGTGAGACAGAATGAGCTTTATTCATAAAGCACTTGGAAATCCTAAAAGACTTTGTATTAAATATATTTGACAAAGGAGAAGCCTGGGCTGGGAGGATGAGATGCTGTCACAATACAGATCTCAAACACCCACTAACTCAGAAAAGCATGTGATGGGGCCTAGGATTTGATAGTGGCAGACCGAGCCTGGAAGCCAGCTTTGGCCTTTCTGTAGCCACAGATTCTCAAAGTGGGGTGGCAAGTACTTACTACTACAAAGTGAGAACAAACAGGTTCCAGAATATGACACCAGGCATGTGGAAGGCTCATTGTAATTAAAAGGCACCTTTAGAATTCCTGATGGGACCCAGGCTTTTGTGTTACTTGGCTCCAACTGTCACCATCTGACTCTGGTTGTGGTTAGCGGCACTAGTTTTGGGATTAGCCATACTTTTATTCCAAACACAGCCTTGCCACTTACTAGCTGTGTGACCATGGGGAAGTTTCTTAACCTCCTGAAATACAACCTCTTTACTTATAAAATGGAGAGTCTTGCCATCTCACAGGTATGTGGTGAGAGCTGTATGTGGTGGAGGGTGTCTGTCTGTCTTAGCACACTCCCCTTATCACACCTCCTCTGTGCACTGAAAGCAAGCTTCCCTTCACATAAACATGGCTATGGCTTTGGTCCAATTCAGAACCTGAGCTGATACTATTACAAACCTCCTGCAACTCCATCTTGGAAGCATTTTTAGCAAGTGCTTAATGCTCCACCATCATTTTTCCAAGTAATTGCTACTGCACCACGAGCCATGTATCAGGTTAACAAGAAGGACAATAAAGGTCATGGGCTTCTCATCTTCAGTTTGACCTTCCTCGGTCAAGGTCTTCCTGTGATTGAAAGTGAAAGAAAAATTTCAAGAACTTCTGAACCAGCTAGCTGAGACTGAACCAATTACTATATTTGACCTCAATGTTACTATAGAACCTCCTTGTGCCTTCTGCAGCCTCTAAATAGTTGCCTTCGGCCCTCATCACAGCACTTGGCAGGGCTGTGCTCTGACCTTGCTCAGACCTTTCCAAACAGCTGACATGAGAGCTCAAGGATGGAATCAGTAGGAAACTCATCATAGCCCTGCAGCACTCAAAGAAGGCCCTGCAACTGCAGCAGCTAACACAAGATCTAGTGCCCTCTGGCCAAGGACGGGCCTCTGTGATACACACACACAAATACACAAACCAGTGTTGAGCATCGAAGCGGCAAGCGCTGTGTCAGGCATGCCACACGGGTAAGTCACGAGTGCATCCCACTAAACACACCAGGGCACTAGACAGCTCCGTCAGAACCACTTTGCTTCCCATCTTCCTCAACAAAGACTATCTGCTCACTGCCCACTTATAGGAGAGCAACACCCATTTGGGCAAGATGCTGCACATCACCACACTGACTCCAGCTGGTCGCAACTAAGACCACTGACACCAACGTCAACAGGCCTGGAAAGTGCTCTTCCTACATGTTAGGGAGTTAGGGCACCATGAATTTCTTCACCTCATTAAGATAATTCACACAAAGATCACTGGCTAAATGGCTACTGCCCTCCCCCACATACACACACCCACACACCCACACCCACACCCACACATCACTTTTTGTTAATCCACGTGCGCAACACCATTTGTCTCCCAATATACAATGTTTCTGGGGAAACTGGGTTGGAAAACTCAGCTGAACCCTGAGGCCAAAGAGGCTTCTTCCCTTCCACTCCAAATCTAGACTTTGAGACATTTTCTGAACTTGACTCTCAAGTGTGTTTGCTGACAGAGATGAAAATACAACTTCCTAAATTCCAAAAAATATACCAAAAGCAAAGTTAAATAGACCCCACAGTAAAAGACTACATTTATAAAAGAGACAGAGAGACGGAGGGAGGGAGAGAAGGAGGCGGGGGGGGGGGAGAGAAAGAGGGAAAGATAATAGAAAACATAAAATCCGAAAGTTTGATAACATACTCTGTGGAGAAACCAGAGAGTAGGCACTTTCCTACATTGCCAGCTGGAATGCAAAAAGGCACTCGGAAATGCCTACAAGAATTATATATGCATTTACCCCTTGATCAAGCAATCCCACCTCTAGAAATCTACCCCAAAGATAAACTGGAAATAAAACAAAAAAGCTGAATGCACGGGCTATTCATTTTGGTGCTATTTCTAATAGCTAAAGCTGGAAAAACCTGTACGTCCATCTAGGGGGCAGGGTGAATGAACAACAGTCCGTCCACACAAAGGAGACCGTGGAAGCTGTGAAAAGGAATGAAGTCTATGGCTACACACTACTATGAAGTAATCTCCAGGATATATTGCTAAGACAAAAGTGTCTATAATGTGCTACCAATTTCTTAAGAAGTGAGAGATAGGATGCTTTTATTTTTCAAATGAAAGGATGATCCGTAAAAAATTTTTTTAGATTATTCCCTCTTGGGGAAGGGAGAGAATAGGGTAAGGGATCAAGGATAGAAGCTATCTTCTTTAAATATACTTTTTTATGGAGTTGACTTTGGACCCATGGAACCACTTTACATAATTAAGAAACAAAAGTATTAAAACAAAAGCAGTTTCTAAATATTTGAAACAAATAAACTTTTATATACCCATGCAGAGACTAATGATTCAGCTAAATATAGATGGGTTGCATGCATGTGAGGAAATTACTGAGACGAAGGAAAGAACCATGCAGAAGAGTTATAAAGAGAAAAGTACTTGGCGCTCATGCAGGGCCAGGAATAGTGCCTCTTCACACCTGCCAAACTGTCCTTTATTATTAAACCTGACAACTCACTGGCCATTAGGTAGAGTATACAGAAGGGTCTCACCTCAGTAATGGGCAAAAATCAGCCATAGCTTTAAAGCTGCCCTGGTCCTACATGACAAAACTCAGAAGTAAGACCCAAGTGTATCAAACTGTATCCCAGTAACTTAACTGAATCTTAAAACAAAGTTCAAGACTGCTTGTTGGAATACAAAAATAACCAGCAACAACAAAGTAAAATTCACAATGCCAGACATTCAGTCAAACATCACCTGGAATACCAGGAAGTAGTTATTGCCTATAATTAGGAGAAAAAATCAATCAATTGAAACCAACCCAGAAATGACACAGATATTAGAATTAGCAGACGAGGCCATTAAAATAATTAAACCATATTCTATTTGTTCAGGTAGCTGGAGGAAATATTGACTATGTTAATCAAAGACATGAAAGATATATATATTTTAGAAAAGACTCAAACCAAACTTCTAGAGAAGAAAACTTCAATGATTCAGGTGAAAAATACACTGATTGGGATTAACAGCAGATAAGACATTGCAGAGGAAAAGACTAGTTAAGTTGAAGACAGAGTCATAGAAACTAAAATGAAACAGAGAGAGGGGGAAAAAAGGCCTCAAAACAAATAAACAAACAAAAAACCCCAGAGCATCAGTGAGCTGTGGACAATGTCAAGAAGCCTGATATATGTATCATTGTATTTTCCAAAGAGGAGACACATGTCTACACAGCAAATATTTTCTTTTTCCTGTGCCTTGTGCATGAATTGTCAATGTAGAGGTGATTCAGAGTTGTGGTCACAAAGAGCTGCCATCCCTCTCATCAAGAAGATTTCTTAGGGCCCCAATGTTTTTCAGAGCATTGACTTTCCAACTGGAGAGATGGGCTCAGAAGCTTCCTGAGAACCTTAGGCTTTCTCCATGGGTACCCATTTTCAGGCTGAATCTTAGTGAGGTGGATCCCATCCCTAGAACTTTGTCCTGCTGAGCAGGACAGTAGAATCCAGTTCTCCCCCATGGTTCCCAGGCATTAAGGCTTCTTGGCCATGGCAAGAACCTGACGAGTCCCTGGCAGGGAAACCAGAAGTTCATCTTCACAATATCTTGGGTAGTGAGTCCTTCTAATAGCAGGCTTAGTGGGCCCACAAACCTTCAAAACAACTGCTCATGAGGTGTCTGAAAGTATAGCCCAAACCTGGCTCTCCTTGTGACAATTCTATGGGGAAAAAAGGAATTCAGAACCAGTACAAGGGTCTAACACATAACTATTCATAGATCTAGATCCATATCCACAACTACCATCCAGTTACAATGGGGGCCTATGATACTAAGTGATGAGCCCACTTCTATGATATTCTGGAAAAGATAAAACTCCTATAGGGGCAGAAAATGGATCAATGGTTGCCAGGAGCAGGGTATGACGGGAGAGATGGGTTATAAAGAGGAAGCACAAGGAATTTTTGGAGGTTCTATAATCTTCTATAGAAACTGTTCCATAATCTTGACTGCAGTGATGGTTATATGACTATAGGCACTTACCAAAATTGATAGAACTATATACTAAAAATTGATAGAATTTTCCTGTTACACATTTGTCAAATTTCATAGAACTGTATACTAAAAAATGTGAGCTTTATTAGATATAAATTATACCTTCCTTAATAAAATAGGAGACAAGTTAAAAAAAAGTCTAAAAAACTGAGGCCTTAAAAAAATATATTTTATATTATGTTTGGCTTTTATTAAGATTGATCCCAATTCATACTCTGGTAAGAAACTCCCCCCAGGGTGAAGTCCTTTAGATTTAGTGCTTCTCAAAATTTAATATGTATATGAATCTCCAGATAACTCATTAAATTGCAGATTCTAATTTAGGAGGGGTGAGGGCAGAAATTCTGCATTTCTCAGAAGCTTCTAGGTGATGTCGATGCTGTTGGTCTATGGAGCACACTTTAAGCAGCAAAGCCAAGGACTCTAGTTAGATTACTTGATATATACAGGCCAGGAGAACTATTCATTCCGGTTGAAAAACACCTTGGTGGCATGATACATTGTCTTGGCCTGTGTGTGTTAAAGGACAAATCCCTTTGCAACAGTGTGTCACTTACTATCCTCAGAGCTGAAAGCTGACCAACTGGACCATTCTGGAGCCAGGTCTGGAATCAAATCCAGCTAATGGTTGCAAAGAAAACTTGTCAACAGAAATCCCAAAACCCTTGCCCTGAGGGTAGAAGCTTCAGGAGGCCCATGCAGCCACAGTGGCCTATGAAGCCACAAAGGCCCATCCATCCATCCATCCAGCCAGCCAGCCAGCCAGCCAACCATCCAACCATCATGTATGAATAGCAACCTCTCTTCAAATGTCCATGGAAATTACTTAGTCAGAAAGGAAGTCAATACTGATTTCTTGTGATTCTGCTGACTCTGAGTGACACCACCCGACAGCTGCTGAGAGCCCAGTGCTGCCTGCACCCCAGCAGGGAGTTTCATCTGTGGAGTGGTCTCCCAGCAGGAGTAAGAAGTAGCTGTGACAGGAAACTGAGTGTTGGAGGATGATGGTAAATGGCTGGTTTTTATTCAACAACTTCATGACACTTTCCCAGAGAACTGGCACTTCTTTTTGCATGCTTAAAAAAACCCACTATATAAATATCTTCACAGCTTCTTAGCCCACAGATGCCCTTAGGTATAAAACATCACGTAGCAGACTAACACATGTCAATACCTTCAGATACTTCAGCTGGGGCTTTTCAAGAGGAACTAACCACATGTATATTGAGAGTCTTATTATAAGTTGTTAACATTTATTGAGCACTTACTATGTGCCACAAACTATCCTAAGTGCAATTCATACCTTCATGATCTCAACATGACATCACCTCACAACAACCCCATGAAGTAGGAACCACTATTGGCTCTTCTTTACAGATGAGAACTCTCAGGCACAAGGAGGCTGGGTAATTCGTTCAAGGATGCACACTAGTAATAATAAGCAGGGATATAAACTCCAGCAGTTGCCGTCTCCCTGCCCCATACCTTTCCCCTCCTGACCACTATGCTAGGGTCTGCTCTATGCCTGGCACTGCATATATGAATGCTCACTAAGCCTTGGGTTCTCCCAGTTGGGAGAACTTGAAGAAACATGGCATTAGGATCACCACATGTGTTACTCCTCAATTTCCTTAGAGAGCTTCGCTTTCTCACAGTAGGAGATGAAGCCACTTGCATGATACCCTGAAAACATCACACAGTACTGATAACTGAGTTGGAAGGTTTGTTCTTCCCTGTATCTTACCTTTCTTATGTAAAACTGGGGAAGGCTGTGGAGGGAGCAGATCTGGGAGGGAAATCAGGAGTTCAGTTTTGGACATCCTGAGTCTGAAATGCCTCATGTATATCCAAAAGGGAGATGTCAAAGAGCAGGTTCAAATTCACATACTACTGAAAAATTAATGGATGACAAGATACGGTGAATGGGACTCTCTTAAGAGTAACATGGAAGAATAGCTGGGAGTAGAGCTAGAACCAGGTTTACCATGAGTTGATAATTGTTGAGCTGACTGATGAATCCATTGGGATTAATTATACTCTTCTGAATACTTTTGTATGTTTGCAACTTCCCAAAGTAAATTTTTAAAAATTCAGAAGGAGAGGCGCCTGAGTGGCAGTCCGTTGAGCATTTGACTCTTGGTTTTGGCTCAGGTCGTAATCTCGGGTGGTGAGATTGGGCTCTCACTCAGCGTGGAGTCTATTTGGGATTCTCTCTCCCTCTCCCTCTGCCCCTCTCCCCCCACCCCGCTCTCATCGCCTCTCAAATAAATAAATAAATCTTAAAAAAAACCTCAGAAGGACACAGCATCACTTACATAGAATATCATACAAAATATAAAACCTAGGTCCAATCATAAAGGAATACGAGACAAACCCAAATCGAGGGACAGCCTACAAAATAACCCACCCGTACTCTTCAAAAATGCAATGTTATGAAAGATAACAAAAAACTAAGGAACTGGCACCAAAGACACATAACAACTATATGAAATGTGTGAAACTGGTTTGTATCCTGGATGAATAAAATTTGATAAATTTGATAAAATTTATTCTCAAATGACACAGTAATAATAACAATTATAATAATGTATAAATACATGTCTACATTATATAGATAGCTAGGAAGAGATTATGCAAATGTGGCAGAACATTAACAACCACTGAATCTAGGTGAAGCATATGTCATATTTCTTGTGCTGTTCTTTCAACTTTTCTATAGGCTTAATCTTTTCCAAAATCAATTTTTAAAAAATTAACATGATTAACCTGATGCAGTTAGTATCCCTAAAATACATCCCTTGCATTCCGTTTATTATATTCTTTTGAATAAAAAGCTATCTTCTTTATTCCTTAACAATAGGTACAAAACACTTGATTTTCCTTAAGAAGGCCTCTTGTCCGTATCAGTTTTCTCTGCATTATGTCAGTCACTTATCACAGCAGGCCCTGCAGGTACTCTCCACTGGTGGAGAACCTTGGCCGAAGAATGTCTCGCTCAGTCACAGTCCCTTCCCAGGAGAGCCCACACCCAGTGCTCGTTGACCGGGGCTGTAAAGTCCTGGCCCTCTTGCCCGAACTCAGGATGGTTCTACAGGGCCATCCCTGCTTCAGAGCTCTCCGCAGGGTCCACTGAGGCCTCAAGTGAGACCATGTCACCTATTGTGGCCTTGTGCCCAGCACACTTCCTTCCCCTCCTTGTTCCATGTGGTGGCCTCATGAACACTCCCTCACAAACCTCCTGCACAGTAATCCCCACCTCTCAGTCTACCTTCCCAGGGACCCAACTGTGGCGATAATATGACCATTTTGCAGATGAGGAAACAGAACCTTTGAAGATCACTTGCCTAAGGTCAGAAAATCATTTATTGGTAAAGCCATGACTCGGACTCCAAATCTGTTGGCCTCCAGCCTCCCCTCCCTTCGATTTACTTTTCCATATCCTACTTCTCGATTAAGGACAGGGCCAAGTTCCCACTTCTCCCAGAGGCCTCCCTGACTTCCCCTTTCTGACCTCGAAGCTCTCACCATCTGCTCCGTTTGGCACATGGGCATGGTCCCACTTGGAGGCTTTTCTGAACCCTGACCTCATATTACAAAATCATTGTGTTGTCATTTAGCTTTCCACTTTGAAATCTGGTGCTTTCTCTGCATTGTAAGTTCCTGGGGATAAAGGTCATTCATTGCTCTTCGTGTCCCAACAGTTGCTGTGCACACGCAGAGCACACAGCACATTACTGTGCAAGAATGGCAAGATCCCCTCTCTTCTGGCTGTGTTCTAAGTCTTAGAACAGGAAGCACAGCATCCTCAAAAGATACTTAGCCCTGTGGCTGCAATTTCCTTTTTGTCTTTTCTGGAATGGTACAGGGCTTTGTGACATGGGATATGAGGGGATGGCAGGTTATTCTGCCAAAGAAACAATACCAACCATGGGGAGAGAACCCAAGCTTCACTGATACACATTAGAACGTGAGCCAGAAACACCTGGTCAAATTCAAATTCAGTCAAGCAACAAGGAAGAAAAAAAAATACTAGGACTGAAATCACTAGAACATATCTTTGTCATTTATTTTGCCAAAATGACTCATTTTAATTAAAGCATTTCATAATATGCTAGCAAATGGAATGTTGTGTACTCTGCAAAAGTAATGAAGTCTTAGATCAAAAATCTGACAATACCACGTTATTAAATTTTAAGGGAGAAATAGTTGAGTAGCTTTTCTTTGAAGATTATCGACTGGGAGATTAACAAAGGCTTCTCCATAATCTCCTCCTAGCAAGGAGAAGGGGAAGGAGGCAGAGGCAAGAAAGTTTAGGCCTCACTTGAGGCCTCAGTGGACCCTGCGGAGAGCTCTGAAGCAGGGATGGCCCTGTAGAAGTTTACTCACATTCCCTCTCACTTCCAGTTCCTGGGCTTCACTTGTTGCCATGGTAACTCTGTTACTAGGTGGCCACTCAGACAGAAGCAGGACTTGAAACAATAGGTATCTAAACATATTACCAGCTTTAGGCTTAGAAATAATTTTCAGCATTTTTTTTCTCCTTTGCTGTCAAACATTAACCTGTATGATGATGTGTGGTGTTGCAAGACCAATACAAATGCATATTGACTGAGAAATAATGTTTGCCAAACTTCCCTAACTGTGCTTGGACACCACCAATACAGGAAGTCGATTTTAGAAAAAAGTTTCTGAGTTGGAACATCTGTAGGAGGGATCTCCAAACTATAGAGCTGACAGGCCAAATCTGTGGCCTGCCACTTGTTTTGTACATCTTGTGAGCTAAGAATTGTTTTTACATTTTTAAGTGGTTGAAAAAAAATCAAAATAATATTTTGTGATACCTGAAAATTATACAAAATTCAAATTTCAGTCTGAAATAATGTCTTATTGAAGCACAGCCATGCTTACTCATTTATATATTGTCTAAGGCCGCTTTTTTAAAGATTTTATTTATTTATTTATTTGAGAGAGAGAGACAGAGTGTGCATGTACGAGCCGGGGGAGAGGCAGAAGGAGAGGGAGAAGCAGACACTTCACTGAGGAGGGAGCCAGACTGGGGCTCCATCCCAGGACCCTGAGATCATGACCTGACCTGAAGGCAGACGCTTAACTGACTGAGCCACCCAGGCGCCCCGAAGGCTGCTTTTGTGTTACAACGCAGAGTTGAGTAATTGTGACTGAAACTGTGTGGCCCACAGAGCCTATTTACTATCTAGCTCCCCACAGAGAGAATTTGCCAACCGCTGATCTAGAGACATGAACTGTACAGGAAAATTTAGACTAGGAGGCTGGGTACTTCTTCTTTGCTAAGAAGTCTATATCAGGTGCTGCCTTTATTCTTTTGGGCTGCTATAAAATACTATAGACTGGGTAGCTTATCAACAGAAGTGTATTGCTTGAAGTTCTGGAGGCTGGGAAGTCCAAGATCAAAGCACCTGCATGCTCGCCTTCTGGTGAGGGCCCCCTCTTCCTGGTTCAAAGCCAGCACCTTCTCCCTGTGTCTCCACATGACAGAAAGGGCTAAGGAGCTCTATGGAACCTCTGCTATAAGGCACTAATCCCATTCATGAGGCCTAATGATTTAAGCACGTCCCAAAGGCCCCACCTACTAATACCATCTCCTCTGGAGATTAGAATCTCAACATATGAATTTGGGGGACGGGTGGGTACACATTCAGACCACAGCAGGAGTTTTCGATGCAGATGCAGGCCTTTCCAACTGAGTTTTTACACATTCCATTCACCTTTGCTTCTAGAAAAGCACAGCTGTTATTTTTGTGAAGACCAAGTGGAATAGCATTACATGATAGGATCACATTCTTTGTCAATAAGGCTCACATTCCACTCTCCTAGGGCTCAGGCAACATGCTACTTACTCCCTCATGTGTTTCATCTTGCTCCTGGCCACTGTGCTGGTGAACACTGTTGGTCCCGGGGACATGTCTGGAGCTGCACTGGTGACGGTCCTTGTGTCTGAAACATCAATGCACAGCACTTATGGACTTCATCAGCACTCCAGCAACTTGGAGGCAACATTCAAGGGCAATCAGAAAACAGGAGTTAATCCACCTTCGCCACTAGGTAATGCTACATTAATTAGAGATGAATTCAATTATGACATGCACATTAAGGAGATTTATTCCTAATGACAAGATTATTTATAGTTTTAATACGCAGAAGGAATTCCAGGACCAAGCCTCTCTCCAAAAGGATTACTTAAACAGAACACCATTATTTAAAAGATGGGCTTTATACTAGCAAACTCTCCGGGAAATGCATCAATGGCAAAGCCAACATTCCCGAGGAGCCCTTGGCAGTCGCTTTCAGCAGGTGTGGCATTTGCTCCAAGGACTGAGACAGTTTTTCTAATAAGATTAGTTTTCCCTTTATCTTAATCCCACACCTGAGCATTGCTTTTTTTGCAATGGAAAGCAAGATGCTGATGGTGCGGGGCGGGGGTGGGTCACCTGCCGCCGTGAACTTCAGCAGAGCAGAGCAGGCCAAAATTGGGTTCAGGAGGTAAAGCGTTGTTAATGAGAGCTGCAATGTTATGAAATCTGCTGAGAAAGCTACAGTTTCTACTGATAAACCCTGGAGGCTCCTACAAGGCATGTTGGAATTGAAGGGAAGGAAATAGTCCATCAACTGAAACCACACTACTTCCCATTAAGAAGCTAACGCGGGCCCCTGAGCGAGGGCTGGGGTCACGCAGAGTTGGATTTGCCTACCGTCCTTCCCCGAGCTGGGGCAGAATCTTCCTTGTGCATTCCTTACATCCCCCACAAGGTGCCTCACACTCCATCAGGAAAAAACATTGAACGCCCTAATATTCATTTATAAATTATATCCACGGAGTTACTATGTCCCAGAAGGGACCCATGTTGGGACATTCCCACCCTTCCCACCCCATCTCTTGTAACACGTGACTCTCTGATTTAGGGACTGAATGAGGGAGTGAGAGCCAGTTTTCATATTACATATTAGCAGTTTTCTTCTTCTATTTTTAAGTTTAAAAAATTAAATGCAAATTCTAGCATTCCTCAACTACACCCTTCTTTTGTACACCCCCTGGGAGGGCATGCATCTCACTTTGACCTGCTTGCTCTTATGGCTATCGTTGAGATGAATACTCTCCTGCTTAACTCTTGGTCAGAAACTCAGATCTTTTCTCAGGCTCCATCCATAGATGCAGAATTACTGGATCGACAGGTATGAACTCTATAAAGGACGCCTTCAGAGATAGTTACGTAAAGCTCCTGCTCTTTCTGGTACGTCACCAGTTATGGCCAGTGACTGATTGCTCCCCTTTGGCTCCCTCCTGGCGATCACCCCTTCCATACCCCAGGGAAGACCCGCCTCAGCCTCCCCTGGTGTCAGACAGAAGCTTTATTTCAGCTTTCCCCTCCCACCAGCTTTAGCCAGGACAGCTGCTTCTCCCCAAAGAAGGCTTTTGTGAGGAGGGGAGATGGCATAGGGGGTTTGTTTCATGTGCTCATTGGTTGGTTTTTATAATCATCTTTCCTAGATCCTGAAAAGTTACTAAGACAATCACCACACCACACCAAATAAAACGCAAGCTCAAAAACCAGTCCTGCCAAGACCGAAAAGAAGGTGCTGCTTTCCCTTCTCTTCCAGAGAGCTGGCAAGTCCTGAAGACAAATAAAGGTCAAAGAAATTTCCAGGAGAGCTGCAGTTTATTTTAATGTGGCCCCGATTCCCTTCAGTAGGGTTCTCAGTATTGCCAGGAAAGATGCTAAGCCTTGAGCCCAAGAGCAGAGGCCAGGCCAAATACCATTTCAAGTACCAGCGTTGGCAAAGCTCGGTGCTCAAGAGCAATTCCTTTTTTAGTTTTTCTTATTGGCCAGGCTTTTTCCTCCCCATCCCACCTTTCATCAGGAATAGCAGTTGCTTTATGTCAAAGATAAGGACAACATATTTAGCAATCATAATAAAAACGACTGGGCTAGAATCATAGACTTCAGCTTATTAGATGAATCCCAGAGTCACTGAATCCGAGTGTGTTCTAGAACCCTGCTTCTCAAACTTCAATGTGATATGAATCACCTAGAGATCTTATTAAAAATGTAGATTCTGTCTTAGTAGGTGTGGGTAGGGCCTGGAATTCTGCATTTCTAACAAGCTCAGACAGGCAAGCTACATAATTTGTGGGGCCCACAGCTGAATGACAGTGCAAGGCCCCCTGTTCAAAAAGCAAGAGAAAAGCTGATTACTTTCTTCTGCTTCTGATTACTTGTGGACTGTCACGGTGTTTTTTATGGGGCATTTAATGCTCTCCCTCAGGAACTGGAATAGATACTCTCAAGGAGGGTGAAGACCCTTGCAGGGGCTCAAAGACCCCGCCTGCCCCTGATCCTCCCCTATCTGTGCACAGGCCCCCATAGGGAATGGAGGGTGGTGGGGGCCGGGTAGTTAGGGAGTGGGTAGTGGACAAGCCTTTCCAGGGGGGTGGCTGGAGGCAGCATACAAGTGAGGCTTCAAGCCCCCAGCATAGGTTCCATTGTTCCATCAGACTTCACTCATAAACACAAATTCAAAGATAAAAGTATTAGGGATTTTACTAAACCCCAAGTGCAAGGCCCCCTCCTTAAGCCTGGGACACCATGCAATGGTACCGGTTGCAGGCCCATGAAGCTCTGGTTCTAAAGCTCTGCTTTCTCAGACTTAAAAAATAGATGAATCCTTAATCCTTGTGTTGATTTTCTAAAGTTAATCTTCTCTTTATTAATTTCAACAGAAGGTTCATGGCCTTGGAAGTAGTACATATATGTAAGACACATAATGTTAGGTGCATATATGGATTCACAAATTTCCTGCGAGAACTGTATACCCTCTTCCCAAGGAGCTTTCTGCCACAGGTTGGAAGTGCACCCTCCCGTGAGTAAGTCTGCCCCTCGCTGTCTACCTTTGGCTGTCCCTCACTTTTGCTTCACCTCCACCTGTTTTCTAAAGAATCGTGGATCTGACAGGAAGCATCGGTTTCTAAGACAGAAGAACATCCACCAACCAGTCATCAAATGCAGCTTCTACCGAGGATAATTTTTAAAAAGTGGATATGGGCACATGTAAGGAGTGGCCAAGGCAGATGTTTAAAAAAACAAAAACATCATAAAAACAAAAACAAACAAACAAACAAAAAAAAACCACCCCAAACCAAACCAAACCAAAACAACTCTGACCAGTCTCTTCCGCCAGTGGTGAGTTCTGAAGATACTGGACTCGGGTGTGCCTCTGGGAAAAGCCCTGTGGTAGGTGTAAGTGGCTCTGACTTCAGCCTCAAGCCAGAGAAGAGCAGGGAATCAAATGGCAGCCATGTCCTGTTTCCTTCTACCCACTCACTGTGTGGGTTGTGTGTTCCTTAGAAGGAGACCGTGACTCCATTAGAATAAAGGGAGAGTGACTATGGTCACACCGTGGAGAATTCCACTGTGCTCATGGCTCAAACCATGGGTCAGCCTCAAAATGGAGGGTCCAGACATTTTGAAAAGAAGGTGGTGACAGGAAATGTAACCTGGCACAATTTCAGCTCTCGCTTCCTTCTTCCACCCCCATCATGCCCTTCCCTGGAAGGGGTAGGACCTGTGTTTCCTAGGGAAACACAACAGCAAACTGATGTCACTTAGCGGTTCTGGTGAGTTTCCTTTTAAACCAACCACACTCTTCCCTTGTGTCATTGAGCCTGGGGTCTGTCTCCCTCAAATTCTCCTCTCTCTCCCCTGAGCCCTGTCACGGTCAGCTCTCTGCCATCCTCCTTTCCTGGGTCCCATCTTTCCACGGCTCACCCCCACTTTACATCCTCGGTTCCTGTACCTTCCTGTCTCAGGTACGGGACTTGTATTTCGGTACTTAGATTTAGGGTCTTTTAAAAACTTTATTTCTATCCAAATTCATCCCAAATCATCATTAACAACAACAACAGTAATAATGGCTAACCCTTTTTTAGTAGACAAGTGCCAGGCCCTGTGCTGAGCAGCTTACCTGTATCATGTCATGTGAGGGTTCTGGGAAGTAGGTACATTTTTCAATGAATGAGCTTTGAGACAGTAAGTAACTTACCCAAGTTCATTACAACTGACACATGACATAGCTGGAACTCGAAACCAGGCCTTGTTTTATCCCACAGTCCTAGATTGGACCTAGTTGGCAAAGCTACTGGAACCTTCCCAGAGTGCATATCCACTCTATGGCAGCCACTGGGCCAGATGTTAGCTGAGGCACTTCCTGCCATGGCTTGCTTTCTAATACTCATAGTCACAGAGATGAATCTGTTACTCCACTCCCCTATACTTTTCTTTCTTTTTTTTTTTTTTTTGATTATTTATTTATTTATTTGACAGAGAGACAGAGAGGGAGCACCAGTAGGCAGAGTAGCAGGCAGAGGGAGAGGGAGAAGCAGGCTTCCCGCTGAGCAGGGAGCCCGATGCCGGGCTCAATCCCAGGACCCCGGGATCATGACCTGAGCTGACGGCAGACGCTTAACAACTGAGCCACCCAGGCACCCCTCCCCTACACTTTTCTAACCAGTTAGTAAGCTCCCTGACTACAGAGATTATGTCCTGTTCATCTTTTTTTTTTTTAACTTCTTAATCCAATGGCAATAAGTACATTCGCCATGTGCAACTATCACCACTACCTATTTCCAAAAGTTTTGCATCACCCCAAACAGAAACTCTATAATCAGGAAATAATTCCCCATGTACCTCTCCCCCAAATCCCTACTAACCTCTAATCACTTCCTGTGTCTGTGAATTTTACTGTTCTAGGTACCTTATGTAAATGAACTCATACAATATGTGTCCTTCTGGATCTGGCTTATTTCACTCAGCATACTATTTTCAAGGTTCATCAATGTATGGCATTAGCAGGACTTCCTTTCTACGGATGAATAATATTTTTTGTATGTATACATCACATTTTGTTTATCCATTCATCTGTTGATGGACACTTGTTTCCACTTTTTGAGTATTATGAGTAATGCTACAGTAAACATCGGCATACAAGTATCTGAGTACCCACTTTCTATGCTTTTGAGTATATACCTAGGAGTAGAAGTGCTGGGTCGTATTGGTAATTCTATATTTAGCTGATTGAGGAGCCACCAAACTGTTCTCCATAGCAGCTACACTGTTTTACCTTCCCGCTATTAGTGTGTGAGAGTTCTCCACATCTTCGCCAACACTGTTATTTTCTGGTTTTTAAATTATAGCCATCCTAGTGGATGTGAAGTGGCATCTCACTGTGGTTTTGATTTGCATTTCCTTAATGACTTTTCATGTGGTTATTGGCCATTTACATATCTTCTTTGAAAAAATGTCTATTCAAGTCCTTTGTCCATTTTTAAATTGTTTGTATTTTTGTTGAGTTGTAGTTCTTTATATATTACAGATATTAAAGTTTTAATATATAATGTGTAAATATTTTTTACCTTATTCATCTTTGTACCTCCAAAGTTCATCTCAGCATAAGCATGTATCATATTAAATTTATACCTAAGTATTTTATTCTTTCTTGGGGGGGAAGGGTCGCTTTTCACATTTTATTGGCCACAGGTGAGAGGGCCATATCACCAGAGGTGCTCACAATTTCTTCAGCTACTCCAAGCTTGGTTCCTAGGGATCCTGAGGGTGGCTGGGTGTGTTGGACATGTTCCCATCATCTGGGGGTAGGGGAGGAATGGATAGTTGTAGGGTGTGGCCTGGTTGATCATGGTGGCATATTTGGTGAAAGGGCTGAGGGTTGGCAGAATTATAGTGAGGCCCCCAATGGTGAAGGATGCGACCAGCACCAGCTCCTTGGCCCAGGCATCCTTGAGGAAGGAACGAGTTTCCTGGCCATCTTGGTCACAGCAGTGGCCTATACCTAAGTATTTTATTCTTGATGCTATCATAGATGGAATTGTTTTCTTAATTTCGTTTTTGAAATGTTCACTGCTATGTAAAAAATACAACTGGTTTTAGTGTATTGATCTTGTATCCTGCTTATTAGTGCTAATAGTTTTTAGTGAATTTCTTAGGGTTTTCTACGTACAAGAGCATGTTATCTGCAAATAGAGATAGTTTTATTTCTTCTTTTCCAATGTGGCTGCCTTTTATTTCTTCCCCTTGCCTAATTTCCCTGGCTAGAACCTCTAGCACAGTGCTAAATGGAAGTGGTGAATGAAGTCTTTGTCATGTTCCTGTTCTTAGGAGGAAAACATTCTTTCTTACACCATTAAGTATGAATTAGCTATAGGTGTGTTCATAGAAGCCCTTTATCAGGTTTAGGAAGTTCTTTTCCATTCTTAGTTTGTTGAGTGTTTTTTATCAAGAAAAGATGTTGGATTTTGTCAAATGCTTTTTCTGCATTTATTGAGATGATCATATCCTTTTTGCCCTTTATTCATATGTTTTATTTCATTAATTGATTTTCTGATGTTAGATGACCCTTGCATTCTTAGGATAAATCCCACTTGGTCATCAAATATAATCCTTTTTTTTAATGTTGCTGGAATTATTTTAGTAGTATTTTGTTAATTTTTGCACATATATCCACGATGGATATTGGCTCATACTTTTGTTTGTTTGTTCTTGTGATGTCTTAGTCTGGTTTTGGTATCAAAGAATGGCCTCATAGAATAAGCTGGGAAGTGTTGTTTTATATTGCATTTTTTGGAAGAGCTTATGAAGAACTGGTATTAATTCTTCTTTGAATATTTGGTAGAATTCACCAGTGAAGACTTCTAGGCCTGGGCTTTTCTCTATTGGAAGTTTTTAGTTTACTAATTTAATCTACATGTTATAGGCCCATTCAGATTTTTCGTTCTTGACTCAGTTTTGGTAATTTGTGTCTTTCTAGAAATTTGTCCATTTCCTCTAAGTTATCTAATTTGCTGGCATACTATTGTTCACAGTATGCCCTTACAATCTGTTTCATTTCCTTAAGGGTAGTAGTAATGCCTCCCCTTTCATTCCTGATTCATGAATTTGAGTCTTTTTTCTTATTTTCTTGGACATTATGGCTAAAGATTTATTAATTCTGTTGATGTTTTTAAGGATTTTTGGTCTTGTTGGCATCCTCTATTGATTCTTTATTCATTTATTTCCAATGTATTCTTTATTATTTCCTCTCTTCTGCTTGCTTTGGGTTTAATTTGCTCATCTTCTTCTAGTTTCTTAAGGGAGGTATTATATTTTAGATGCTTGAAGGTAGGAATTAAAGTCAAAGGTAATTTAAATAGTAGCCATGGTCCTTAACCCAGAAAGAGCTTGCAGTCTACTGGGGAAGACAGGGTATGATCACCAGGAGTGCTACTTTGTACGCTGACATAAGGCACCATGCTGCAAAGAAGTGTACTGAGGGTCTGTGGGAAAAGCACTAGCCTTCAAGTTAGAGGACCACAGTTATTGTTCTAGTTCTACTCTCACCGGCTACATAGCCCTCAGGTCACCTCCCGGAGCCTCAGTTTGCTCATATTATATTTAAGCAGTTTCATCAGACAGAGGGCCTTCTCTCAAATAGAACCTTCTATGACCTGGTATAAGACATCTCCCGGGACCTCCAGTGGGGTGGAATTTCCTTGGGAAGGCAACACTAATACTAATAACAACCAACAATGAAAAGCAACCAGAAGGACCAAATATTAAGAGGCAAATGGCTGGCACCAACAATCAATGGGTCAGGCACTCTGAAACATCACGAAAAATCATCCTGAAGTCTTTCCCCACCTTCGCAACACAGGACAAGGAGGATTAGAACACTTGACACTATCCCCTGGGGATGTTTTGACAGTGACATGAACACAAGATGATATGAAGAGACAGTCGGCAACTAGGAGCTGTGTTTCGTAAGGGTGCAGAGCACAGCTCGTCAGAGTAATATTGTCGGGCTTCCTGCTACTTCTATGGTCTCTTACCAGCCAAGCTATTTTCCCCAAAGGAGTGACAGCTTGATGATTGTGACATTTCACCAGCAGAGAGAGATTCTTCTCTCATTTCCTCCAAAATTTCCCTTTACACATTTGCTCTACTCATTTACTACCCCCAGCTCAGTGCCTGGATGGATGACCTTGATGATAAAACAGAAACCTGTGTTCGCCCTCCCTGCAAAACCTCCTGCCATGTGGGTGATAAAGAGCTGATGCAGGGACTGCAGGGCTGGATACTTTGGCAAACAAGATCCCACGTAAGCACCTGGGACATTGCTTACTCAGGAATCCTTGCAGACACTGCCCTTCGTGCACAGTACGTGCAGGATGTTTCTCTGCTAATCTTTTACCCTCCCCTTTCTTGCAAGTGCTTCAGGAACACTCCAGAAATACAGTTGCCCCTCTTGGCCCAAATTATTGCAAAGGTACGTCCTCATGGCCCGTATTGTTTCCCCTACTCTTTAGAGTGGCACATGATAGAAGATTTGTCTACAGGCTGACAAACTTTTTCTGTAAAGAGCCAAGTAGTGTTAGACTTGCAGGCAATCTCTGTTGCAACTACTCAACTCTGCCATTGTAGCATGAAAACAGCCACAGACAAGAGGTAAATAAATGAGCATGGCTGTGTTTCAGTAAAATCTTATTTACAAAAACACGTATTGAGCCAGATTTGGCCTGTGGGCTGTAGTTTATCAACTCCTGGCCTAGACGATGGAGAAGCTTCATGATTCTGAGTTGGAAGTGACTACAGACCTCTTCACGCCAACTTGTCTCATCTTACCGATCAGGAAACTGAGGCCAAGAGAGGCTGTGTGGCTTGCTCCAGGTCACAGAGCTATAAGGAAAGAGGCAGAGTCAGGACTAGAACTGTGGCTTCCTTACTGCCAAATGTGTGATCTCTCTAATCCCTCACAGAAGTGACACATCCAGATAAGGATTTTCATGAGCTGATTTTGAAAAATCAGGAAATTATCAGACAAAACCCCTCCTCCAAAGGTTGAAATTTGGGGAGAACATGACACCTGTCATCTCATCTCTCCGCCTCTGCAGACGATGGCCCAGGGCTTATTATGGTGGGCCATGAACCAGTAGGGCGTGTGACAGCTGTGCTACTCTGCTGAGAGGCTTTTCTGACCCTCATCTTTGTTTCCTTGAGCTTCTCTTGTGATGATATTGGACCTCAGGATGTCAATAAAATTGCCTCAGAATCTGCAAAGCAGGCTGCTCTCTGTCTTCACTGTTACCTCAACACCCCACGGATAGTGACGCACAACCTCAATTTCCTTTCAAGGAAGGAGCTGTTCCCCAGCTGCCTGGAGCGCTGCAGACGGCCAGCCAGCCTCCAGCTGAGGCCCTTTTGGGACCTGCCTCCACCATAGAAAGCTGCCTTGCCCAAGCTCCTGCCGTTCCCATGTGGCCCACGTTTAATGACTGACCACGGTAGAGGTAGAAAGCCTGGCTATTTTGGCCCATGCAGACAATTCTGGTAAGTCCGGAACTCCCCATGGATTTGGGCCAGGATTGTCAGGACTGCATCACTGCACTGTCCCCACCTCTGCCTCACCTCTCCTGTCTGCAGGGCTCTCCTGAGGGCACTCCCAAGCAAGCATCCTGCCCACTCAACTTTGTGTCCAAGTCAGCTTCCTGAAGAACCCTAGCCATGACACAGGGGAGAGACAGGGGCATGGAGGTGGTTGTCTTGGCGACATGAACAAGTTGAGCATTAAACAACAGCAATAGTAAAGATACTGATGTAGCCCTTTACCCCTCTCCTCGAGCAATTCTTTCAGAATATTGTCTGCAGCCGCTACCTAGGAGAGGTGTCGCCGTCAGCGGCAGCTGTGTCCAAGTCCAGCCCCCTGAGGAGGCTGGTGAAGGAGGAAATCAGGAGGAAAGAAGAAGGTCCAGGAGAGAACAGCCTCCAGAAGCTTCCAGTGGGAAGGGAGCCAGGGCACATTCAGGTGA
Organism: Callorhinus ursinus; assembly: GCF_003265705.2. Lineage (NCBI taxonomy): Eukaryota > Metazoa > Chordata > Mammalia > Carnivora > Otariidae > Callorhinus > Callorhinus ursinus. The sequence continues at coordinate 120,293,990 of NW_027397063.1, forward strand.
GCACTTAGAGGAGTCCCGACTCTGTGATGTTTGCTAAGTTACAAAACTTCTGTGACTCAGGATCCTCACCTGGGCAAGAAGCCTGTGCACAAAGCTCCAGTGAAGCTCAAACGCAATGATATATAGAAAGGTGCTCTGCTGTTGGTAGAGGCCCAGGACGAATTTACGCTGCCTCCCTTGGCCCCACGGCAACCACCACAGTGCTTTGCACAAGGGCAACTCCCCAAGAGCGCCCCACTGTCTCCACCAACATTAAATTAGTTGGAAAAAAGTGGGTCAGCTTGGGAAAGAAAACTTGCTACTCATAGGGGAGATAATAAATACCAGAAGATGGGAAATAAACTTTCTATTTTTACTACATGGTTATTTCACACCACAAATAATCAGCTGAACTGTATGGAAGATTAAAAACAACAGGAGTTCAGGGGTTTGCCAATGTTCATTTCCTTTTGAATGTACCAGAAGAGGCCTCTAAGAATAGCACCTATCGGTACAAAAAAAAAGAAAGGAAAAAAAAAAAGAGTGTCTGGGTTTTTTTAATAAGCAATTAAATGTGGATACAGGTTGAGGAGAGATTTGTGGAAGCCAGACTCCGACTTCTTCAGTTGCACTTACCCTGTGCAGCCAGAAGCCAGTATTTGGGGAGTTTAATTATTCTAAGCTGCCAATGTAGAGAATCCTAGCTTGAGAAACAAAACTTGCTTTTTTTGTGATGGCAGGTTGGGCTGGTTCAAGACTGACTAATATACTTAAGGGAAACGCATCAGTGCTTCCCTGTTCTTTTAGGAGAAAAGAATCACATAAGTCATCCATGTTCATTGCAGACAAATTAGAAAACACAGAAGGGAAGAGCTGCTTAAACACCACTGCTAACTAACACTGTGGTGTTTCCAAATGTGCGCACACACACACACACAAACGTGTATATCAACTACAGCTCTGTACACTTGATTGCTTTGTAACACTTTTCATGCCAATGAATATGTAACTGCATCATCATTTTTAATAAACTGTAAAGAACTTCTTTGTTCTAGAAAATATACTAGTCTCCATTCTAGGCATTTATTTTTATTCCAATTTTTCACTATGGTAAGCAACATTGCCATGAAGACCTTTATACATTTATCTTTACGCCCACCTCTATCTCTTCAAGATAAATTTCTAGACAAAGACTTACTGGGTCAAAAATAATTTGTTCTTTCAGGTTAAATATAACCTAAATGTTGAAAGAAAATCTTTTTTCTGGGTTGTAAATACTATTCTCTTCAGTGGGGTCATAAATATATATTAAAATTGAATGTGAGGCCCCTTTATTAAAAACTTGATTCAATTTTTCAAAATTTGTCAAAAGTCAGCATTTTTTTATAAAGCCATAGCTAGAAGTGAAAACACCCTTTGTTCTGATATCCTAGCCCAGTGGATCTCAAAGTATAGTCCCTGGACCAGCAGCATCAGCATCACCTGGGAACTTGTTAAAAATGCAGATTCTCAAGACCAGCAACCTCAACCCTACTGAAGCAGGTGGGGGTGGGGCCCGGAGAGCTGGTAAGTCTGATGCTGCCCACTCATCCTCATTGATGTTCATTACTTCCTGCCTACAATTCTAGTTATTTGGTCTAGAGATATTCATACCCCTAATTACCTGGAAATTCCTTAAAATTATGAACTGTGAATCATATTCCTTTTGTGCCCTACCATGGCTCTGGGCCAGGAAATGCTCACACTAATTGATTTGTAGTTAAACACAATCTTACTCACATTTCCAACTTTTCACATAGATAACCTGATGGTAGTTCTAAATGAACTAGAAAAGACACCCTCTGCCCTAGCAAATGGATGGACAAACTCCCTCTCTGCCAGGGACACAGCTTTACTACCCAGCCAGAAGTGGCCTCACAAACCAATTGCTCTGGTACATAATTACTGCCAGAAAGAACCGCTCAATATTGTCCCTTTCAAAGAACAAGTAGTCTCTAAAGTTCAAATGGCCAAGTGAATTTGTTCATTGACAGGGGCCCAGGAGCAGCCACCTCACCCAGGAAGGCACAGCAATGGCCATCTGTGCTGCATGGAATCAGACATACCAAGAGCATTACTGAGCCGCTTCTGGGGCTGAGATGGATGACAGAGGGTCTGTGTCCCGACCACCTCTTGTCAGCTGAATGGTGTGGCACTGGGGTCTCAGTTGAGTACTTAGCTAAGCAGATCCAGGGCCAGGTGTCTTGGTTCGGCAAGCAGGCACGCACTCCGTGGAGCTCACACCCAGCTGCAATGGCCATGGCCCCCCATTCGGGACAACGTTGCACCTTTTATTAGACAATGGCTGTCTGAAGCAAATGGCTCCGTCTACAGTCAGCAACACAGAAGATAAATCAAACAAGGATTACCTTGAATCATCTACTCCTTCTGTGAAAGCCAAAAGAGATGTTGCCATAAAACACTTTAAGGCCATCTCTCCCTCCACATCTCTTAGAACCAGAAAGGTCATTACTACGGTAGATATTTACTATTATGTTTGGCCTCACATGCTTCTTCTTTTGTTGGAAGAATCTTCTACTTTGTGAGACAGAGTCTGGCTCACACTAAAGAAGCTAAAACCCTGGCTACTCACTTTCCCAGCCTCCCTTATTGTAGGCACATTGTGTCGACACATGACCAGCCTCTGCCAATGAGACATGTTCTCCCCAGACTGTGTATCCAAAGTTGGTAGTGAGAAGAGGACACATGGAGTCCATCCAGCCAGGGCCCGGGCAGGAGTGGCAGCCAAGGCCAGGTTCCCAAGGTGGCAATGGTAGCCCTTCTAGCAATGATGCCCAATGTCCAGCATTAGTGGCCTTGAGGACTTCCAAGCCACCTGGGAAGAGGCCCATGTGGAGGGAACTGAGGCCCTCTGCTAACTTGCTGCTGTATGAGTGAGTCAACTGGCCTTCAGATGACTGTGGTCCTGATGTCTGACTATAACTTCATGGGCCCCTGAGCCACAACCACCCACCCGAGCCACTTTTAAATTCATGACCCACAGAAACCATGGAAAAAATGATTACTGTTGTTTTCAGCCAATAAGTGTTTGAGTACTTTTTATGCAGCCATAGATAAGCAATATAGGCACTGACTTTTATGACGGGTCAGGAGAAGAAACGAATATATGAAGACTGTTTCTGCATTTACCTTAAAACCAGTTTTGAAATCACTGTGTTGCTGTATAGTTACTTTAGAAATGCTGTGCTACTAACTTCTTAGAACTTAGTAGTAGGAAAAAAAGGTGTCCTTTGGAAATGGATAAATGATCTTAAAATCCATGTGGGAAAATAAAAGTCAGAGGATAAGAATCTTTTGAAAAAATAAGAAAATTGGAAGATAATTGCCCTATTAGACATTAACACATCCCATAAAGGCTATATAATTAGAACACTCTGGTACTGACAGAAGATTAAGAATCGAGATCAGGATGGCTCACTCGGTTAAGCGTCTGCCTTCGGCTCAGGTCATGATCTCGGGGTCCTGGGATAGAGCCCCACATCGGGGCTCAGTGGGGAGTCTGCTTCTCCCTCTCCTCCCTCTGCCCCTCCCCCTCCTCATGCTCTCTCTCTCTCAAATAAATAAAAAAAAATCTTAAAAAAAAAAAAGAATCGAGATCAGTAGACCAAAATAGAATCAGAAACAGACAATATCCAGAAGTTGTGATATGACAAAAGGCGAATTTAAATTAAATGGAAGAGAATAATTCACCTGGCATAAAAACTATGAAAATAAGACAATAAGAATCCTAGAAGAAAATTCAGGAGTCCATATATAAGAGTCTCTTTAAAAGAAATAGACAAACAGGAAAGCTAGAGTCTATAAAAACAAGATAGAAAAGGGAGCAGTAATATCTTTATAATTATATAGCTCAATACATTGAAACTTAAATCAAGTGCAAGTAGTAGTGAATATTTCCCTCTACACAAAAGGGTACTAGATATTAAAAATTCTGGTAAATACCTTTTACAAAGAAAAGGAGACCTTATTTGTTTTAGAATAATAATAAAAATTAGCTACATAGATAGTTCATGTCATATTAACAAGTGAGATGACTCAGGCAAGTAACACCAAATGGAACCACTCACCGTTCCTGAGCAAAGCCTGTCTGTGGCTGCCTGTTCCTGTCTCTGGGTTCCTTCTTTCCCTTCTACCTATGGGGCCTTCAGCTCCTCATGGCCAAATCTATCTTATGGCAGGAATGATCTCGTATCTTCTCCTTGAAGCTTCCTTGATGATTTCCATCCCCCTCAACTAAAAGAGATCTCCCCTTTTTCTGGATCCTTACTCTTTTGTTGTATAGTTATTCAGGCCTTTGTCTTAGTTCTCCTCTGAAATCGTTAAGTCTCTGATGGCAAGATGCAGGCCTAAGATATCATTATGGCCTAACACCATTCCTCTACAAAGTACTCTGTTGGTGGAGGCCACTGAGAGGACCTGACTGCCGGTTGATCAGTGAGCCGGACCCCAGCAATCAGAGGCCCCTCATCCCTTCCCTTCCCGTTATTGGAATGTACATTCCACTTGCCTTTCCTGCTGCCAGAGGCTGCTCCAAGGACACAGCCTTAAGGTAATGATGTGGTATTGAGACCTTCTGGATGGTTGGTATATGTGACTAAACCCAGTTAAACCCTCTACATCGGCAGGTGGCTGCAGAGATCTAATTGTCTTGCAGCCACCCAAGACAAGCCTCATTTGTAAGTTCCCTTGCTTATTAAACTGCCACTTACCAATTTGGAGCAGCCTGCCTCTTTCTTCGGCCTCTCCTTGCCTGCCTAGGTATAGGGGCTGGTTTCAGATTATATCAAGGAAGCTCCCAAGGAACCGACAAACCAACATATATTAAGTTGGTGATATCCTAATGTATGAGTGATTAAAGAATTCATGATTGCTGAATTTCTCTCTTAGTTAGGCAAACTCAATCACTGGCACTTTTTTCTAGATAGTAGTAATATACAGAATGTTCTTTGCTAAGAGTATGCTACTAAGAATGAGTAATACTACAGTTTTAGGGATTTATTTATATTACAAAGCCCTTTCCCTACCCCTGTCCCATCACCACACATCTGCTAAATGACCATGTCTGGCATGGTAGCAGACACATAGTAGGTTCTCTATAAATTGCCACTAATTCTGAATCTGTTGCATCCTTTCAAGTTTTAAAGAACTTACAGAAACTATTAAATTTCCTTAATACATAAACAGAAAGTATAATGGCAAACAGGTATTGTGCATTGTGCATCCGCATCAAAATGATCCAAGTGGTTTATGCTCCAAAATATTCCTCCTCTCCTCAAATGTAGTGGTTTCAGTATGTCAGGAAGGAAAGATAAAACACTATGATGACATCATTCTAATTAGTATGAGAAATTCATTTCTTTCAAGGTGAAAAGCACAATAGTGCAAGGTTAAACAGCTGTCGGTCAACCTTACAGTTAACAGCTTAGAGTTTGAAGAGCTTAAGCAAAGGAAGATTCTAAAGGAATCAGAAGCCCTGATGTCGTCTCTGGTCTATATCAGTCACATTGTTTAGGAGAGATTAAATAGTTATTACCAAGGCTCAGTGGAAGAATTGAGGGGTAACAATTTTCAAAAAGCCAAACTGATCAGACAACACAACACACTAAGGGGATCTTAACGGGCAAAGAGGTTCTGAAGCATCTGTTATATTCTAATTGCTTCTGTGAGAACATCTAGTTTGGATCTACAAAATAAGCCTTCTTATAAGTATAGTTTACCAAGGACTCATATCATTCTGTTGATGACTTCTCTCTCTAGAAGTACAGCCAATTTCATAAACATTTAAAAATGTTAAATTTCATATGTTGCCTTGATTCATAATCTGGTTACTAAGAAATATGGAGACAGAATTTTCTTTTCTAAGTTCGAAGAAAAGGAAGTGAGAGGTCATCTTCTGTCCTTACTGAATAGTGATAGGCCTGAAGTTATTACAGTAATACCACCTACTGTCTGTGTAATGAGAGCCCATAACCAGTTCCCCATCTCAAGTCACTCCTTTCAAAGCTACCTCCTTATTGTTTGTTAAAGGTAATCTTTTCTGACCATGCTTAAAAACCAGTGGTATCCTAATCCACAGAATAAAATTCAAGCTCCTTAACCTGGCATACAAGATTATTCATGGGTTTAGCCCTACATAGCCAGGTTTGCTGATCCCTTTCTCACACCTTATTCCAGTAATACCAAACTTCTTGATAGTTCCATGAATATACCCAGTTGTTTCCTACCTCTGAGCTTTCATGCTTTTTGATCCTTTCTAGAGAATACTACCCCCCTCCAACCCCTTGTCAACTCTATTCATCTTTCTACTCATTCATCAAATGATTATTGAAAAAATACTGTATGCCAGGCTATATGTTAGATTCTGAGAATACTACAGTGAATAAGATCTTGTACTGCCCTGGGGTGCCTAGGTGGCTCAGTCAGTTAAGCTTCTGACTCTTGATTTCGGCTCAGGTCATGATCTCAGGGTCCCGGGATCAAGCCCCAAGCTGGGCTCCAAGCCCAGCGAGGAGTCTGCTTGAGATCCTCTCTCTCCCTCTGCCCCTCCTCCCATTCTCTCTCTCTCTCTCTCTCTCTCTCTCGCTCACTCTAAAACAAATAAGTAAATCTTAAGAAAAAAAAAAAGATCTTGTACGGCCCTCACTGACACAAGAAATTACAAACCTCACCCTCTGTGAAGTCCTCCCCAGGCTGCATCCCCATAGTGGACCCTTGTCTTCCACTTTCCTTGTTCACAGTATGTGTAGTCCTCATCACGGTGCCCTGTAATTATTAGCCTCCCTGACTACACTGGGAGCTCATTAAGACAGGGATGTCATTTTTTGTAATATCTGGCTTATTGTACATGCGTTATAAACATTTTGTAGGGAAGAAAGGAACGCGGAAAGGGGAGAAAGGCAGGATACACATTTAAACCTTGGAAATTTCATGTTTTAATGTATCTGCCCTTGGTGAAATGGCCTACATTCTTGGCTGTCTCCCCCAAGCCCTGATTTCTGGCCTTTTCTGCTCTCTTTTTAATTTCTTCTCTCCCTCCCTCTCTTAATTCCACCTGGGATCACTCAACATCCTGTTCATGACTGGCTTTGTGTCTTATATGCCATGGGAAATTTCAGGGGGGATTTAGGGCTTCAGAAATGAGATGCCTCCATTTGGGACAACAAACTCTATGTATGAAAGAAGCACCTAGTGGTGCTCTCTGGTATCATTACAAAGCTGTGCCCTGGTTGGTCCGGGACCCTACCTGGTGGCTGAGACCATGTTGAAATAGGTCTCAACATCTGAAACCTCATACAGTGTCTTGAGCCCACCAGACCTCCCTAAATGTCTGATGCAGATGCTGAGGATGAGGCAAAAATACAATATTGCTTCCAGGGAAGCTCAGTAACTCCTATATGAAGTGCCAAATAGCCCAGCACACAGACAGCATCACATAAAGGGGAAAAAATGTAGAAAGGAGCTATTTTCAGTTTAGCTTAGAGGTAAATTATAATTTTAATAAATAAAATTTTTATTTTGTACTTTAGCAATATTTTGTTTGGACTATAAATTGGTGTGGGGTGCACAGTAAGAATTTCAGGGCTTAAGGACTTTAAAGCTATGGTTCTCAAAATGTGGTCTGGACCTGAAACATCAGCACTGCTTGGGAACTTGTTAGACATACAAATTGTTGGCCACGCACCAGACCTGCATTTTCATAAGCAGTGATTCTAAGTGATTCTGATGCATGTTCAAGTGGGAGAACCACTGATCTAAAGGCTTTAAAATGACCTTGATATATAGAGGAAACTAATATACTCAACTTGGAATTCAAAAGGGTCCCTTTGAATTCAGGATCTCTTGAAGCTACACAAATGCTAACTCATTCATTCTCTCTACTCCCTATTGATACAGGCAGGGAAAATATCACTACCCCTGTTTTAAGTAGAAATAAAACTAAATCTGGGGTTGGGTGGGGGTCAAACCACTGCACACAACGTTTTCAGGGTTGCAAAGTTAAAATTTGAGCGGTCTGAATAACCAGAAAGGACATTTGCACCTGTTGTTTTTCCTCTCTTGTTGAGGGTTCAGAGAAGCTCTTGAAAATATTTGTGGGAGATACTTAACAGCTTAACCTGCTCCATAAGCAACTGGACATTTCCAAAATGCATAGGCTGATACTGAATATAAGTAAAGCCTCACTCAATCCACAGAGGTTTCATTTCTAAGTGACAAGGCTTATACTCTGACACATTTTAGTTTACATTGTCCCTCAGATCCTGTTAACGTTCTGACATATATTAATGCCACAGTGATTCCGGTATCTGTGAATCTCCCCCCAAAATGTAGTTAGAGCAAAACAGGTACTAGCCTCCGAGCGGTCTCATCCCTATAACACTGCACAAGGAGATTTCTTCATGGCTTCTGTATAATGCTGGAAGCCCGGAGTTCTGAAAGTAATATTCTCATCTGGGATGAGGGTCCCACTGTGAGTACCTCCCTGGACAGGTATTTCAAAAGCACGAGCCCCGCCATCTCAGAGTCCTCTAACCTGCCCCTTAGCTGCTCTCCTTACCTGAACACATCTTAGGCATGTAGCTTTCACCTTGTCCGTCTTCTAAACTGCTCACCACGCATCCATCTGCTTCCTAGCTTCTCAAATGAGCTAACAGCTCTCACCTGCAGCCATCTCTCCTGTTCCCTTTGTCCTGTAAGTTTATATAGCTTTGTCCCCTTTCTGTCACTTGAGGGGAGCTCCAGAGACAAATGCATTTTTTTTATTCCATGTTTCTATTGCTCATTTTTATAAAAGCATACAGTCTAAAAGGGAATTTAGATATCATCTCTTCAATCCAGTGTTAGTTTCTTTTTTTTGCAGTGGAATCTATCTTTTTCAAGACACAACCCAATTATAAGTCTAATTTATAAAACAGATAAAAGAGTGAAACTATTTTGGTTGAAGCTGGTAAAGGAGCAGGGTGTGCATCTCATTTCTCTTAAAAATATTTTAAAATATCTGTTAAGGGCCTCCTCTGCACCAGACACTGTGTCAGACTCTGGAGAAACACAGATGAGCTGTGTAGACATGGTTTCTGTTCTCTAGCTGCTCAGAGCCTTGTCTGCTCCTGGAGGTCCCCAAGGAACCCAGTCTGAACCTTACTGATCTAATCTAAGGTCTGCAGAAGAAAAGTGACTTGGCCAAAGGAAGGCCTTCCTGGTCTTCAAATCCATACTTGGGAGTTAAATGTACCCAGTGTTACTGATGTGCAGTGGAACAGATTGTAGGGCGATGATCAGGAGAAAAAACCCAGGAGCTATGTTTATGACCGAGGCTCTGTACACAAAGACGTGGAATAAGCTATGAAAAGGATATGAACTGTGCATAAAGCTCCTAATAAAATAGTGGTGAATGTTTGCACACCTGAGCACTTGATCTTTATTCCTGCCATTCCCTGTGAGGCGATTGCTTTTGGTCATGCAGTTAAAAACTTTAAAAACCTGAAGTCGAATCTCAAAGAAAAAATCTCAGCCTGTTTCACCCAGGACCTGTAAGTATATCCTCTGTCCTTCGACCCATGTCAGGTGTGACAATTTATTGTCTACCGCTAGAATTTCCCACAGTTGGCCTTTTTCAGATTGAAGAAAAAGAAGGAGAAACTAAGAAATAGTAAAAGCACAGCCATCCCATTTATTGAGATGGACAATGCTAAAGGAATTTCAGCTTTGTTTTTCAGATCAAATCGCTTCCAGTAACTGGCTGACCTTCAGAGTGACGGTCCTTGCAGCTTGACTGAATGCAATCTGTTTCTACAGGAAGAGTGAGATAGGAGATTCCTCTTCCAGGGAACGTGGAAAGCCTACTATGATGCACTGCCAGGCCACCATTTGATCACAATGGACCACTGAATTCCAACCATTTCATCCTTGAAGACTGCCAGTCACTTACAGTAATAAACTTTGAGTTGCCTGGCCCTGGGCCAGACTTCCAACTTCTGTTGGCCTCAGTTTCCTCCTGTATAAAATGAAGAGGTTAGACTGAAATATCTGTAAGATTCCTTCCAAGTGGGGTGCCTGGGTGGCTCAGTCGGTTAAGCGTCTGCCTTCAGCTCAGGTCATGATCCCAGGGTGCTGGGATCGAGTCCCGCATTGGGCTCCCTGCTCTGCGCGGATGCACTTCTCCTTCTCCCTCTGCTGCTCCCCCTGCTTATGCTCCCTCTGTCAGATAAATAAATAAAATCTTAAAAAAAAAAAAAAAGATTCCTTCCAAGCTTTCTACTCCTCAGATACTCCATTAGAATCAGCAGGTAGCACTACATTTTGGAATCTGAAGCAACTTACCTAGAGAGGTGCAACCCAGGACATTTTCCAAACACCCGACCAGTGCTTCAATATCACTGTCCTGTCAAAACAAGAGGGATTTACTTCCATGTACGACAGAAGAATATTTATTGACATAAAAAGTGTTCTTGCCACATTCAGGTAAAACAAAACAAAAAAATCTGGTGGCAAAATTATTTGACAGTACGATCCCATTAAAAATTTTTTTGCAATTGAAGTATAATTAACATACAGTGTTATATTTGTCTCAGGTGTACTATATAATGATTCAACATTTCCATACATGACTCAGTGCTCATCAAGATAAGTGTAATCTTAATCCCCATCACCTATTTCATCCACCCCCCCACCCACCTTCCCTCTGACAACCACCAGTGTGTTTTCTGTATTTAAGAGTTTTTTGTCTCTTTTTTTTGTTTGCTTGTTTGTTTTGTTTCTTAAATTCCACATGAGTGAAATCATGTGGTATTTGTCTTTTTCTGACTTTATCTTTTTCTCAGTTAGCATAATATCCTCTAGGGCCATCCACGTTGTTGCAAATGGCAAGATTTCCTTCTTTTTGATGGCTGAGTAATATTCTATTATATATATAAGTATTCTATTTTATATATATATACACACACCACATCTTCTTTATCCATCTATCTATTGATGGACATTTGGGCTGCTTCCATATTTTGGCTGTTGTAAGCAATGCTGCAATAAACATAGGGTGCATCTATCTTTTCAATGTTTTTGTTTTCTTTGGGTAAATACCCAGTAGTGGAATTACTGAATTTTATGGTAATTCTATTTTTAATTTTTTGAGGAACCTCCATACTGTTTTCAAGTGGTTGCACCAATTTGCATTCCCACCAGCAGTGCATGAGGATTCCTTTTTCTCCACATCCTCACCAATATTTGTTATTTCTTGTGTTTTTTTATTTGAGCTGTTCTGACAGGTATAAAGTAATATCTCATTGTGGTTTTGATTTGCATTTCTCTGGCGATGAGTGATGGTGAGCATCTTTTCACATTGGCCATTGTATGTCTCTTTTGGAAAACTGTCTCTCCAATCCTCTGCCCATTTTTTAATTGGATTGTTTGGTTTTTTTGGTATTGAGTTGTACAATTTCTTTATATATTTTGGATAGTAACCCCTTCTCAGATATATCTGCAAAGATCTTCTCCTGTTCAGTAGACTGCCTTTTTGTTCTGTTGATGGTTTCTTTCACTGTGCAAAAGCTTTTTATCCTGGGGCGCCTGGGTGGCTCAGTTGGTTAAGCAACTGCCTTCGGCTCAGGTCATGATCCTGGAGTCCCGGGATCGAGTCCCGCATCGGGCTCCCTACTGGGCAGGGAGTCTTTAAAAAAAAAAAAAAAAAAAAAAAAAAGCTTTTTATCCTGGTGTAGTATGATCCAATTTTTAATGAGAAAAATACCTACACCTATATGTATAGCTAGCTATACCCCACTCTTCCCATCCCTATCAATCTATAGATCTATTCCTCTATCACTCTGATGGGAAGAACATACACTGAAAATGTTAATAGTGGTTTTGACTATAAGGTAAGATTATGGATGATCTTTATCTTCTCCTTTGTGTACTTATGTCTTTTCTAAATTTTCTATAATAAACAAATATTACTTATTTAATTTACAAAATAGTAAATGCTACTTAGAATGAGGAAAAGGGTTTTATTCAATCTATAATCTATTCAATATATCAAAAATCAAATGACTATTTTTTTCCTAGGGAGTGTCTCTACCAGTTCTTCTTTGGAAATGTATGGTCTTCAAGGGGTCATAAATCTAAGTATTGCACTTTTTATTTACCTTAACCCTCAATAAGAGTCAGACACCCTCATGAGAGCTGGGGGGATCCCAGAATTATATTTGGCAACAAATATTGTCTTTATTACAAAATAAATATCTGTCCTCTATCCAGGAGGCTGGAAATATCCACAGGAGCATCATAATGATCTGAGAAAATGGAACCACTTAATTATTTTCAGGTTTGTGGGTACACTGAGGGAAATCAGTAATTTGTGGCTCACCTGCTCCATTTCAAAACAAGCAACACATTTCATACTGAAGTAATTGTGAATTTTAGAAAAATGCACTGTGGTATAATAACATTACATAAATGTATTGTTTTATAATATAACATCTGGTAGGGTTTGGGCAGCCACTTTTTATGCATGTGGTGAAACCCAGCATCATTTCATGTTCTGATGTATAGAAGAGGCAATGATGAAGAAGGTATGTCTGGTCAATGCTGGCCAATGAGGCCAAAGCACTAACTAAAGACCCTGGTGTCCAGCCCAGGAATAGGGAGGGAGGGAGATTCATAAGAGGAAAAAACAGATCCCTTCCTTCTTTTACACCCTTGTAGTCTCCAGACTTAGCAGGGACAGCCTTAATTCAAAGAGGAACCCAGCAGAGACAACCTCTGTCGGAGAAAAAGCAAAGCACACATTGCCATACACAGCTGATGACACCAATCTGGCAAGCCCCGCTCGTGCCTCCACTAAGTGTGCTGGCCTGGTCCAAGTGGCTTGATTTCTTAGGTCTTAATTTCTGCATCTGTGAAACTAGGGGGTTGTATTGGCTGATGGTTAAGGGGCCTTCCAGCTCTAAAACCCAGCTCATCCAGCAAAGAATTAGATGGACAGTGACTGTGTGGATTGTTTTCCAATATAGCTACAACAATCCTTCCCATCCCTTTGTTCCTATGCCATTCCTCACATCAAAAGTTAGACTCTCTTTCCCCAGCCCTTAAGCTGGCCCTGTGACTTGCTCTGGGCCTCAGAATGTGGCAGAAGGGATGTTCTGTGACTTTTATTACTAGGCCTTAAGAGACCACGTAGCTTCCATTTTTATTATCTTGGAAGCCAACAACCATGTGAAGAAGTCCAGGCTCTCCTACTGGAGAGATACCATGGTGAGACGCCCTACAGCATGAGAGGCCATGTGGAGAGAAACAGAGGCCCCCACCCAACAGCCAACATCAATTGTCAGACATATGCGTGAGGCCATTTTGGACCGCCCCCCAAGCCAAGCTCCCAGCTAAATGCAGCCACATGAGTGACTTTAAACAATATCACATGGAACAGAAGAACTGTCTAGTGGGTCCAGGCAACCTACCTAGAGAATCATGAGAGACAATAAATCACTGTTTTAAGCCATTAAGTTTTGGAGCATTTTGTTACTCAGTAAAAGATAACTGAGACCCTAAATAAACAGAGTTCATTGACCAAGTGTTTCACATATTTATGTCTCTAGCACCTAGCATGGCCCTGGGAGCATGACAAATGCTAAATGCTCACCTGTGCAGGTCTCTTCCAGCCTCAGTGATTTGCAAGGAAGTAAAACAGAAGAATGGCATTGACTCTTTAGATCATAGTCTAACCCTAGTTGGACAGCAGGGTTCTCCCCACTCAAAGTACATCCTTACTGGGAAAGTAGAGGAAAAAGCATACTACTTCTTAATTCTGTGGCCTCAGTCAAGTTGGTTAACCTCTCCAAATGTCATTTTCTGTCATTGTAAAATGAGAATAATGTCCTCTATCTCACACTGGGCTCTTATGAAAAACATGAAATAATAAAAAGCCTTTAGTAGAGGGTATGGCTTGTTGGAAATACCCAATGCGTGGAAGAAGAGAGTTGGATAGAACAGGATGGGATGGGAAAAGAACAGAGACATAAAAGATTAAAAAGTCCCAATCACTGTGCCTGCCACAGAACATGGAAATTCGCAATAAGTATTTGAGTTGAGTCAAAGAAACAGAAATGGCAAGAAACAGTCATGCTGTAGGAGACATCTGGATGGCTGGGACATATCAGTTATATCTTCCTAACATAGAGGACAGGGAATCCTTGCGGGGAGGGCAGAAATAATTCTAATATAACTGAATGAATGAATACTAACTTTTACTGAAGTCTTAATATGTGCCATTGTTCCACCAGCTTACATGTATTAATTCATTTAAACTCAACTAAGTGGTGCTATTTTTCTCCCCATTTAACCGTTGAGAAAACTGAGGCACAGATAGGCTCCATAATGTGACTACGTTCATGCAACTAGTAAGAGGTAGAACAGGTGGTGTTCTCCAGAGCTTGAATTCTTCTTAGTCACTACAGTATACAAAAGTAGTAGAAGGCAGGGCTCCAAACCCAAACAAAGCTTCACAATATTACTGGAGGAACCAGGGTGCAAACTCATGAAAAAAACTAAAAAATAATTATTTGCTGAGATATATATATACATATCTATATATATATGCAATATAAGGCAGCCTGGGGACAAAATGCAGGTACAGAGGGGCTGGGTGCGGAGGGGTGGGTTCTTCATCAATGGCTTCCAACTCCAGGTTCTAAGAGAACTTGAAGCAAAACATCAGTTCTTTGTCTAAATACGGCCTCAACAAGAAGGTTGTGCATTCCCTTGGTGGAGTAAGCAAACACAGTCATGGGCCATGAGCTCTGCCAATTTCCCTTCTCACCCTAAAGACTGGGGCCCCAGAGATCATGGACAGTGACTGAGCTCAACTTACATTCCCAACAAAGGATAAGTCACTTTCTGTCTCTTGATGGAGATTAATTAGGGCATTAAGACCCAAACTCCAACTGTACCTACTGAACACTTTTTAAAAATTTGAAATAACATCAGACTTACAAGAAAGTTGCAGAAGCAGTACAAAATTCCCATATACCCTTCACCTTGATGTCAGTGTGCCATGTTTACATGCTCATTCCCCCATCTATTTATACACACCAAGGTTTCTCTACCTTGGTACCATTGACGTTTTGGGCCAGATAATTCTGAGTATGTTACAGGATGCTTAGCAGCATTCTTGGCTTCAACCCACTAGACGCCAATAAAACACTCCCATCATCCCTCCGTGGATTTCCACATCCAACCCTGGGATGTGGAAATCAAACATGTCATCAGGCATGGCCAAATGTCTCCCGAGGAGTAAAATCTCCCCTGATTACCTACATATAGCTCTATCTCCCCATATGTATTTTTTTCTACTGGTTAAATCTGGAACAACTTGGTGATCAAAATAAATGACATTAATGGATTAACAAGCCACAGAATTAGATAAGATGTCAACTGTACTTTTTTAACATTTAAATGAAACTTTCTGTATTTTGAAAAAGAGACAACTCATTACAAAGATCGGGTTCTCCTTTTTTTTTTACATCAAATAATTTAGGAAAGGAGTTAGCTTGTTTTACTGTGTTGCAACTTAATTTAGCAATAAACTCATTCCTTGTGTTGCAAAAATTACCATTTAGTTGAACATAAAACACCCCAGTAGAAATATATCCACCCCCAGGAGAAAGGAGGAAAAATGGAAATGAATACCACGCCTTTTTAAAGATGATTCCCGCTATTCTGCGCCACGTTTGAACTTTGGCAAGAAGTTCAGTCATGGAAAACACCTTGCAGGAGCATATTATGCCTAGTACAATGTGGGGATTATGCTGTTGACTGGAACCTGTGCATTTCCTCACTGTTTCACAATTTAAGTTGATCTCTGCCAGAGCTAAGTGGCCTAAGAGAGCAACCACATCCAGACAGAAGCCAAATTACAGTGCCACCAGCCTGCACTCATTTCAGCCAAGCGCCAGAAAGCCAAATTTCAAATGCTGTGAAGATGACATTATGGTTCTTTTGCTGATGAATTTACACACTTTTCAAGCCTCCTTCCCCCAGAACCACCAACTCTTCTCTAACAGGAACAGGCCTTTGAGGAATGAGGAACATCAGGTAAGACTCAGTTCTGAAAAACTGTCCCACAGATTCAAGTTCAGTCAAACACCCAGAATTTCTCCAGAAACAGATGCAGCAATTTGGCCAGTGAATTCAAAATTGCTCCTCAGGGGAAAAGGTAGCTGTTCTGAAAAGGTCAGTGGGATCTGTAATGTATGTGAGACCTAGCAACACCTGCTCAACGGCCACAGAGAAAGCTATGATATCTGGGGCACCTTGCCTTTGAAACAATGTTTATACAGAGATATTAAAAATAACACGTCCTCTAATAATTCATATTGTTTTATTCTGGAAAAGAATAGAAAATTATCAAAAGAAAATAAATACCACCAAAGAAACCCATCACTACTGATGCAACACTCACAAAAATACACACCCATATCTAGTCAGTCCTTTCTACATAGATCTATCTTTCAGATATTTGAAATTATACTGTAGATGTATGGTATACATGGAATACACAGACACCCATGCATTTTTGTTTGGACTTTCATCCCATGCTATTAAGAATTCTTCAGAAACATAATTTGAATAGCAGCATAATCTTGCACGGTATAGCCTATCGCATTTCTTTATCCGAGCCCCCATCATTGGACATCTGGTTGCTTCCACTTTTTTTGTTGTAAGTACTATTGCAGTGACTATCTTCGTACATAAATCTTGGCCTCATGTGTAATATTATTTCTTTAGGTTAGTGGAATTATTGAGCCAGAGATTGTGAACATTTAGAAACTGTCCTCTTTTCTCTGTTCTCACCCTTTACTTCATGTTCCCACCCATCCCAAGGAGTGCACTTTCTCCACAAGGAGCTCCTTCCTACTTTGTTTCATTCTCCTCTCACAAAAATTTGCTTTATCTCAAGAAAAGATACGGTAGATCCACGAAAGTCCACGACGATTGATAAGGCTTATGTGTTATCTCAGGATATTTGTGTTTCGATAAGGGATACAACCTCATATCAGAGGAATGAATTTCTAATAGCAAAAGTTTAGGCAGCAGAAAGCAAGCATGTCAAAGGAGAAAAGCAGGTGGTATCTTTACAGAGCTGTAAAAATCACACTGCATAGATTCTCATTTAATTATCAGCAAGTTCTGTCTGACTAAATAATCCAGGTTATCTCCTCACCTTAGAGCTAGTTATGGTGAAAGATTTAGTTCACAGACACAGAAAGGTGTCACTCCATTACCCAGTTTATTCTGTTCAGGAAACATTTACTGAATACTAGTTATGTGCCAAATGTATACAAAGATGAGGGAGACAGATGCAGCCTTAGCCCACCTTTTGGGGACAGATAATCCATTTCCATAGATGGGAGATGAGAGAGTGCAAGAGCAGAGGCTAGGAGGGATGATCTTGTGTCCCAGGGTATCCCAGACCATTCTCTTTCAGCAGTAAATCCCATTATTTCCCCTGCAATGCACGTTCTCCACCATCAGGTGGCTGGTGGGATCGCAGAAGCCAAACTGGGAAACCAGGACAAAGGCCCTGCTTTTCTATTAAAAGAAAGAGCCACACATTAAACGTAAACAAATAAAAATCCAACAGCTACCGTAGCTCGAGCCACCACCATCTCTTGCCTGGACCACCCGACAACTTCCTTACTTCTCTGCTTCTGCTGTGGCATCACATTAAATCCATTTCCCTCACAAGAGCCACTGCTTCCTTGCTGTGCATGGAATACAATCCTGTATACAGAAGGAAATCCTGTCATGGCTTGCCATGCCCTGTGTGATCCAGCTCCTCTTGATCTTTCCAACCTCACCTCTCCTGTTCACTATGCTCCAGCCACACTGCTAGGTTTTCTTCAAACGCATCAGGATCTTTTGCACCTTGGGGCCCTTCTCATTGGCTGAGAATGCTCTGGACTCATATATTTAAGTGACTGTCTTCCTCATCCTTCAGATCTCGACATTCTGTCACCACCGGCTCAGAAGTTCACTGAGCACCTATCTAAATTACATTTCCACCACTGCTTTAGTCAACCCTATTTCAGTGCTGTTTCTTTTGATTCACTTATCCAAAGACAAAATTAATGTTTTGTTCGTTATTGTGAGCTCCATGAGTGCAGGACCATGCCCACTGAGTAATTACTAGCTCAGAGCTGGGCACACAGGAAGCAATCAATAAACCTTTTTTGAATATGTTGATGAAAGAAAAGCCACACCAAGACAACAAACAGAATACTCCTGTTTCTACCTCACCATGCAGGTTTTATTTAAATTCAGAGTTCTCAATCCTGTGCAAACTTTGAATGCATTTCCCCCATTCAATTCTTTCAGAGGCTTTTATTTGTAGAGCTTCCTTCCGAGCCACCTGACGGTGCATCTTCTACTGCTATCTTTTTTTTTTTTTTTTTTTTTGGCTTTCAGATGTTCTATCATAAGGCTATTTTCTGACTCCTTCTGAGCTGACCCCAGAAACAGACAGGACCTCACAGGTTACCCTCAAACCAGAACTTCCTTTGGTGAAATCCCTCTCATGAGTCTTCTGCAAAACTTCCTGTTGCTACCTTCCAAATGTCCCAAAATGATGAATGTGCTTTCAAAAGATGAGCCCACTGTGGGCTGAAGCCTGGCTCCAAGTTCTCCTTCTCTGTGACCATGGCAGGGTACACACCACTAGGCACTGTGGGATGCACAACTACTGAGGAATAAAAGCCTCCTGTGGAGCGCGTAAGTGTCAGGTGTAGAATTTCTCATTCCAAATTTATCTTTCTACTCATTAGTCTCTCAGGCTTTCCTTGCTTCGTGGTTGGTCCTTCCTGGGGCTGGTTTACTATCCTTCCCAATTCCACATTCTTGCAGGTCCCACGTTATTTGTCCTACAGATCCTATGACCCATAAGGAATTGGACCTTTACTCTCTGGATCACAGATTTATCTACCTTGGCCTCAACGAAACTGTACCTCATCAACACAATTTATAGAAAGCATACATGCTGCTACTAAACAACATGTACTGACATTTACCAAGTATGTGCCAAAGAACTTTTTAAAAGGAATCTATGAAAATATGTCTTGGCAACGTGGTCTATGGTATCTTGGAGATTCATAACCTTCATGAACATATTGAAAGCTCTGAAAGGCCTTCTAGTAAAGATCTAAAACCTTGTTTAACATTGTGTTTCCCAAACCTAATTGCCCGTGAAACCCAGTTCATTCTGTAGAAGTCCCAGGAACATTCTTTGGAAATCCTCACGTGGATAAATACATTAACAGAACTTCCTGTTCCATACACTCTAGGATCCCCAGTGTCTTTACTGAATTACTACTGGAACTTCTGCAAGCTACCTGTCCTTACTCTTTTGTTCAAGTAAAAATTTTCTACTATGAGAACCTCTATTCTATTATACATAAATTCCTCTCATTGGAGGAAAGATTGCTTTAGTATCCTCAGCTCTAAAACGCCTAATTAATTTTTCAATTAAAACATGTCCTTAGTTCTTTCTTTGATATTAAAAAATAATGCTACCTTCCCACCACTGCCCTCAAATCACTTTCCTTAAAACATTTAGCAAGCACTAGCATTTTAACTAGCAGAGATTTACATGTAGTTGTTTACATCCTGCTACTTCACAGTAGAATCAGGATCCTTTAGATTCTGGAGCAACTTCTAAAAAAAAGGATGGAGCATGGTTTTGCTTTTTTCTCTGCAGAGGTTAACTGAAAGGATTTTTATACATTAGCCTCGCAAACATAGGTCACAGATACCCAAAGGGATTTTAGGATGAAACTGGAAAAGTATTTTTGGAATCAGTAACTCACATTTGGTGAAAGCAGATCTGTATCATAGCCTGTGTTAATTTGAATATTACAATTCAGTGTGCTTCGATGAATTTCTCAATCTCCTTTTTTTAAATGGAAGTGTAGTTGACATACAATATTATATTAGTTTCAGGTGTACAACATAGTGATTCAACATTTATACACATTACAAAGTGATTACCACAGTAAACTAGTTACCACTTCGCTCTCCTTCTAATTGCTGACCTGTGGAGAAAAGCTTAAAAGGAGCAATGGAAACAGTTAACAGGAAATTTGCATGGGGTAATTTCTACCTCACACCTGTGAGAGGGAGGCTTTCCAATCTTGTTTCATATTTCTAAGAAGTGGAGCTCTTCGCCTGTTTCTAGTCACAGATCAGCTTTGGAGGTGAGGTGTAGATACGCAGTCCTCTTACCCAGTGATTCTCAAATTTCACTGTGTGCAGGACTCATCCAGGGCTAAGAATGCAGAATCTGATTCAGCAGGTCTGGAATAGGGCTGAGATTCTGCATTTTAACAAGGTCTCAACAGCAGCTGATGTTGCTGGCCCATGGACCACAATTCCAAGAGCAAACTTCAGCCAATAAGAATGATTGGTGATAATCTATTTTAATGAGACTGCCATGAGGATTGTACTAGAAAGATTCTCATTTATTCAATTAGTGTAAATGTTACTTTAAGCTGGGAAGAATTTCCATAAGCACCTATTTTGTTAACTCAAGACTTTTCAACTTCAGCACTAGTGACATGTTGGGCTGGGTAATTCTTTGGGTGGGGTACTGTCATGTGCGTTATAGGATGTTTAGCAGTATCCCTGGCCCACTATTAGTATTCACCCTCATCCAAGTTGTGACAGTTAAAACATGTCATCAGACATTTCCAAATACCGTCTGGAGGGCAAAACCCCCACTGTGCTGACATGGAATCACTTGGCATCATGATATTTGTTGCAAGGTATTATAGATATGAGTTTATAGACTTTTTTTTTTAAGATTTTATTTATTTGACAGAGAGAAACACACTGAGAGAGGGAACACAAGCAGGGGGAGTGGGAGAGGGAGAAGCAGGCTTCCAGCAGAGCAGGGAGCCTGATGCAGGGCTTGATCCCAGGACCCTGGGATCATGACCTGAGCCAAAGGCAGACGCCTAATGACTGAGCCACCCAGGCGCCCTGAGTTTATGGACTTTTAATTGACTACAATGTGGATATATTTCACAACTCTGAAGTCATCTTCATGAAAAAATCAAGATGATTGCCACTAAGGACTATTTAAGTATTAAGACTAAGACATCTCTCCTTCCCTGCATGGCTTCCAGAACATGATGACTTTTCCTTGCTCAGCTTTACATTTAAAATAATGGGATGTGTATGTCATGTGTGTCTGTGCATGTGTGTGTGTGTGGGGGGTTAACTATAGAACTTACATTAAAACCATAGATATTAATATATTAGATACTTTATACATAATATATGTTTGAAACAATAGCAAAATCTCCCCTTTACTCTTGTTTTCATTCGAGAAATATGTGAAGAACTTTGGTGTGTATAGTACTAGATATGTTCATGAATTAGAGAGTGACAAAACTCAAAAGAATCACATTTATTATTGAGGTCTTCAGTGTCAGATATTTTACTATTTTGAATCTTGCATACACTGGAAATCGTAAGTTCAATTAAATGTTGGCTTTGAGTTAACACTTCTTTAACATTCTGAAGCCTTTCTCTGGGCCGTAAAAAAAAAAAAAAAAAAACCCAACCACCTATGATAGCCAACCACTTCTGTTGTTTCCCTAGTCAACTTACTATTGGGATAATTAGAGAATTCTGACTCCTGAAAAACATAAAAATCTCCCAACCATAAAGAATTCAGTGGTGTACACAGTAATAAAAGAAAGGATAAGAACCATATAATCCTGTTAATAGATGCAGAAAAAGCATTTGACAAAATATAGCATCCATTCTTGATAAAAACCTCAACAAAGTAGGGATAGATGGAACATACCTGAATATCATAAAGGCCATAGACAAAAGACTCACAGCTAATATCATCCTCAGTGGGAAAACTGAGAGCCTTTCCCTTATGGTCAGAAACAAGACAAAGATGTCCACTCTCACCATTACTATTTAACATAGTACTGGAAGTCCTAGCCACAGCAATGAGACAACAAAAAGAAATAAAAGGTATCTAAGTCAGCAAGGAAGAAGTCAAACTGTTACTATTTGCAGACAATGTGATACTCTATGTAGAAAGGCTCTACCAAAAAACTGCTAGAACTCATACATGAATTCAGCAAAGTTGGAGGATATGAAATCAACATTCAGAAATCTGTTGCATTTCTATACACCAATAACAAAGTAGCAGAAAAAGAAATCAAATTTATACCGTTTGCAATTGCACCAACCCCAGTAAGATACCTAGGAATAAACCTAACTAAAGAAGTAAAATATCTGTACTCTGAAAACTATAGAACACTTATGAAAGAAATTTAAGAGGACACAAAGAAATGGAAAAGCATTCCATGCTCATGGATTGGAAGAACAGACATTGTTAAAATGTCTGTACTATCCAAAAGTGATCCAAACATTTAGTGCAATCCCTATCAAAATACCACCAGCATTTTTCACAGAGCTAGAACAAACAATCCTAAAATTTTATGGAACCGCAAAAGACCCCAAATAGCCAAAGCAATCCTGAAAAAGAAAAACAAAACTGGAGGCATGATTCCAGACTTCAAGCTCTATTACAAAGCTGTAATCATCAAGATAGTATGGTACTGGCACAAAACAGATACATAAATCACTGGAACAGAATAGAGAACCCAGAAATGGACCCACAACAATGTGGTCAACTAATCTTTGACAAAGCAGGAAAGAATATCCAATGGAAAAAGTCTCTTCAACAAATGGTGTTGGGGAAACTGGACAGCAACATGCAGAAGAATGAAACTGGACCATTTTCTTACACCATACACAAAAATAAATTCAAAATGGATGAAAGACCTAAATGTGAGACAGAGTCCTAGAGAACACAGGTAGAAACCTCTTTGACCTCAGCCATAGCAACTTCTTGCTAGACACATAGCCAGAGGCAAGGGAAACAAAAGCAAAAATGAACTATTGGGAGTTCATCAAGATAAAAAGATTCTGCAGTGAAAGAAACAATCAACAAAACTAAAAGACAACTTACAGAACGGGAGAAGATATTTGCAAATGACATACCTGATAAAGGGTTGGTCTCCAAAATCTATAAAGAACTTATCAAACTCAGTACCCAAAAAACAAATAATCCAGTTAAGAAATGGGCAGAAGACACGAATAGGTACTTTTCCAATGAAGGCATCCGGATGGCTAACAAACACATGAAAAGATGCTCAACATCACTCATCATCAGGGAAATACAAATCAAAACCACAATGAGATACCACTTCACATCTGTCAGAATGGCTAAAACCAACAACACAAGAGACAACAGGTGTTGGTGAGGATGTGGACAAAGGGGAACCCACTAGCACTGCTGATGGGAATGCAAACTGGTGCGGCCACTCTGGAGAACAGTATGGAGGTTCCTCAAAAAGTTAAAAATAGATCTACCTTCTGATCCAGGAATTGTACTACTAGGTATTTACTCAAGGATACAAAAATACAGATTCGAAGAGTTACATCTACCCCAACGTTTATAGCAGCATTATCAACAACAGCCAAACTATGGAGAGAGCCCAAACGTCCATTGGGACTGACGAATGGATAAAGGAGATGTGGTATATATATAAAATAGAATACTACTCAGCCATCAAAAAGAATGAAATCTTGCCATTTGCAATGATGTGGATTGAGCTAGAGTATATCATGCTAAGTGAAATAAGTAAGAGAAAGACAAATACCATAAGATCTCACCCGTACGTGGAATTGAAGAAAGAAAACAGATGAACATATGGGAATGGGGAAAAGAAAAAAAGGAGAGAGGGAAACAAACTATAAAGAGACTCTTAAGGATAGAGAACAAACTGAGGGTTGATGGAGGGCGGTAGGTGGGGGATGGGCTAGGCAGGTGATTGGTATTAAAGAACGCACTTGTGATGAGCACTGAGTGTTGTAAGTGATGAATCACTGAATTCTACTCCTGAAACCAATATTGCACTGTATGCTACCTAACTAAACTTTAACTTAAAAAAAGAGAGAGAGAATTCAGTGGTGTAGAGCAGTTTTCCAATCGAGGAAGACTTTCTATGAGCATTATTTTGTTGGAATCTCATACTCTGATAGACTCAATGGACCAAATGCTCAATAACATCTGACCATGGATACTCAATAACAGACCAGGGTAGTCAAAATGTAGTTACAAGGCTTATACCAAACCAGAACTATGCAGCATCCTACATTTTCATTGTTACTTCTTAGAGGCAAGCCCTAAATACTGTCATTTCTGATACCACAAGCATTGGTTTGTTCCTTGGAATTCAAACTTTTATTTGAAAGTTGACAAGAAGCTGTTTTGAAAATATAATCCAAAAATGACACAACCATATTTCTACATCAATATTCCTGCTAGAAAAAGAAAAAGAATCTTAATTTATCATCTCTATCACCTAGGACAGTTTCAGCTACAAGTAACCAAAAACCTCCATAAACCGGCTTAAACAAAGAGCCCCAATATGTTCCTTTCCATGCACTCTCAGACCCCTCTCTTCACACTTTTTGGCCAGAACTGATGGCATATTCATCTTAAACCAATCCCTAGTAAGTGGAGTATGATGGCCAGACTGGCTGAAATGAATAGGATTTAGGATGTATCCAAATCATGAGGGGAGGCTAGCCACTGACCCAAAGCTGAGGCACTGACAGAATGGACCAAGGCAGAGGGGCACAGCCTAGTGGTTAAGAGCATGGGCTCTGGAACAAGCCTGCCTGAGTTTAAATCTGGCCTTGCCATTTGCCAGTCATGTGCCTTGAGCAAATTACTTAACCTATTCACACCTATTTCCCCATCTGTAAAATGGGTTATTAGGAGGAATAAATGTTAGCATCTGTAAAGTACATAGCTCCATGCCTGGCACATATTAGCTGTAATATGTGTTTGTTAAACAAAAGGCTCAAAAACGTTTATTTGGTACACAACCAATATGTTCAGTTTCTTGGAGTGAACCCAGCTTAACTTTCTCCTCAAATTGTTGGAATGGATAATGCAGTTGAAGAAATCTCTTTCTGAAGCAGTTTGTTTCTCAAGCTGTTGCTGACAGTCACTTATTATTCCCCTGAGGGAACAAAGCAGTGAGAACCCACTCACAGAGAAGCCTAGTCCCACGAGGCTTGTTGTCCAAAGTCTAGGGACATTTGACCTTCATCTGGATGAAGAAGAGACTGCAGAGGAAGGAGCCAAAGAGAGGCAAGGAAGAGACATAAAGACACTGTGTCTTTCACTCCTCCACTCTCCCCCGCTCCCCCCCACCCCATGAATGTCTTCTCTTTGTAGCTGAATATACATATGGATAAAGAGATCTAGCAGTGATATCAGTAAAATTGTAACCAGTTCACAATACTGTGCCCTTCTTGGAATAAACTGTGAATGAATGAATGAATGAATGAATGAATGAATGGCAACTGGCTGCCAGAAGACCTTATGTTGGGATGAGGGCTCAGCTTGAGCACCAATGGCCCTTAGCGATTGTACATCTACCTTTAGACATTCTCAAGAACGTCCCAGAGAGTTCTTCTGCTTCCTGCTTCCAGACCTTGAGGTGGTGAAAACTCAACCATCTGTCTACATCTAGCACCCTCAGCACTCTCCTGGCAGGTGGGCTATGCTGACTCTCAAAGGCATACCACAGAAGGCTGGACAGTTAGCAACCCAGACATAAACAGTTGCACAGCTATGAAGTGTTGAAGATTCCTGGGGCCGAAGGACACAGGATGAGTGGGAATGGGTACCTAAATGGTGTGCTGCCAGGCCCGACACCACGTCTGTCTGTGGAACAATTCCAAGCAAAGATCCATAAATGTATGGACAAAGTGGACATAACCACCCATTAGAGCTCCAGCCACAGAGGGGAGCTCAGCTAAGCTTCATCTCACTCAGACCCTTGGGCACATCCTCCCACTCAAGGGTCCCTATGTCATTGGGTGTGAGGGTGTGAAGGGGCTGATTTCTTTTACCTCTTGGTCACCTGTCTTGTCAGAGTCGTCCCACAGGGTGAGAACAAACCATACAGAACCCTTTTCCCCACTCATGCTCAGTCATTCTGGACTCCCTTTTTCCCCTAAGACACCTCATCTGAGTGTGCCCAGGACCTCCTTGAAGCTGAAAAGTCATGCATGGGCTACAAGGAGCTGAAGAAACAGCCTTGATACAGGCTGACTTACAAGTGTCACAATATATGTATGAATATCACAATTCTGGTGTAGTGTCTTTGGTAGTTTTTCTTGTCTTGATGACATTGTTGATGATGTATTATTTTTACTGAGGTAAAATTTGCATGCAGTGAAATGCCCAGATCTTCCGTGTACAATACCCATGTAGCCACCATTCCCAACAAGATAAAGAACACCTCTATCATCCCTGAAATTACCCTCAGACCCCCTTTCAGCCAATCCCCACCTTTCACTGCCACTGTTGTTCTAATTTCTACTGCCGTAGATCCATTTTAAGACTTGATTTCATCTTGCCATTTGCAACGACATGGACGGAACTGGAGGGTATTATGCTGAGCGAAATAAGTCAATCAGAGAAAGACATGTATCATATGACTTCACTGATATGAGGAATTCTTAGTCTCAGGAAACAAACTGAGGGTTGCTGGAGTGGTGGGGGGTGGGAGGGATGGGGTGGCTGGGTGATGGACATTGGGGAGGGTATGTGCTATGGTGAGCGCTGTGAATTGTGCAAGACTGTTGAATCACAGATCTGTACCTCTGAAACAAATAATACATTATATGTTAAAAAAAAAAAAGAAGAAGAAGAAGATAGCAGGAGGGTAAGAATGAAGAGGGGGAAATCGGAGGGGGGGACGACCCATGAGAGACGATGGACTCTGAAAAACACACTGAGGGTTCTAGAGGGGAGGGGGATGGGGGGATGGGTTAGCCTGGTGATGGGTATTAAAGAGGGCACGTTCTGCATGGAGCACTGGGTGTTATGCACAAACAATGAATCATGGAACACTATATCCAAAACTAATGATGTAATGTATGGTGATTAACATAATAATAATAAAAAAGACTTGATTTCAATTGCCCTTCAGTGGATTGCCCTGCACTTAAAATAAAATCCATTCTTCTTACAAAACCATGATGTAGCTACTGCTGGCCTGACCTCTCCAACCACATGGATCTTCTTGCTTACTATGTAATTTCTCAAACTTCCCAAGCCCTCTCATGATCTGTGCCTTCCTATACACCCTTCCCCCTCCTCTCTAAAACACTCCTCTCCCAACTCTGTTTCTTTACATCAAAGGGCTGGCTTTTTCCATCCTTCAGGTCACAGCTGAGAAGCCCTCTTCTAGAAACTTCCTGAATCCCCTCTCAGTGGGTGTCCCCCCCAGAAAAGCCCATTTCCTCCATCACTTCAACTTCTTCCTTTCCTCACTGCTCTAGCTGTTTGTGTCCTGGCTTATTGGCTACCTCTAACACTAGCTTGTCCGGCATTCATTCACCCATTTACTCCACAATATCTGCTCAGTGTTTGCTCTGTGCTAAACACTGTTCAAGGTGCTGGGAATACAGCAGTGATACAAACAGAATCTTTGCCCGACTGGCTTACATTAGAGTAGGGGGGAGACAGACCAGAAATGAGTAAGCAAATAAACAGTGGTAAGTCAATAATGATAAGGTTTATGGAGGAAAATAAAGCAGGGAAAGGACACAAGGATTTCTCAGACCAGCAAGGGCCATTTTATCTCAGAAGTCTGAGTCCTCCCCAATATGACGGCGTGTAAGCCCAGACTTGAAGGTTAGAGAGGGAGCAAAATAATTTATGTATCTGGAGGAGAGGGCATGCCAGGCTTTCAATGGCAGGAACATGCCTGGCATGTTCCAGAAACAGGAAGGAGGCTAATATGACTAGAGTGGGGTGGGTGAGGGTGATTCTCACAGTGACCGAAGGGAGGGGTTCTTCCATGGGTGAGGATGGGAAGCTGCAAGGCCATTTTGAACAGATTTGTGCCTTTTCGTTTGAGTGAGGTATGGGGGGAGGGTTACTGGGAGGTCAGTTAGAAGCTCCTGCAATCTTACACTGGGGAGGCGATGGTGGCCCTGGCAGTAGGAGTAGAGGTGCTAAGTAGTGATCATCTTCTAAACATCGAGTCAATAGGTTTTGCTTATGGATTGGAAGTGGAACGTGAGTGAAAGGACATGCAAGAGTCAATGTTGACTCAGGAGGAGCTGATTTGGACTGGGGCTGGGGTCTATTTGTTCACTTTTGGACATGCTTAGTTGAGGATGTCTATTAGAAGTCCACATGACATCTACCCCCACTCCCGGGCAGACTGGGCATGTGAATCTGGAGACAGAACTGAAGAATGGAAGACACACATTTGGGAGTTGACAGTCTATGGATACTCTGTAAATACAGGAGACTGGGTGAGATGTCCATGAAGGTGGCATTGTTTCTGTTTTTCACTACCTTCCACCCAGTGCCTAGAACCCTCAGCTATGTGATGTATAAATGTATGATCCAAGCAACAACCCACCCACGTTCTTTCCCGCAAGTTGCTTTACTGAGCTGCTGTCCACTCTCCTTCGAACTATAGCCACTGTATCCTGCAAAATGTCACTAAGTTACAGAAACCAAACATCAAGGTGACCTTATCCATTTTCTACACACTCAGATGAACCTTTCACATCTCACTTCGATCTCATTAGAAGGCAAGCCCTTGCTTATTTGCATTCATAATTCATAGGAAGACAGAGGGTGCCGTTCAGTACAAAGCCACAGGACAAAGCGGGTGGCACCTTCATGGAGGCTGCCCTGAAATCAGGAAGCTGACGTCTTCACTCCTATCTCCCCACCAATGGTCGCCTTCTGTCAAGGAAGAAAGTTCTCAGAGTGTGTGTCATGATGGGAACACAGAGCCACATCTGCAAAACTCAAACTGCAAGCAAGCCCCCAGGCTCCCGTAACACCAAACGCCTCTGTCACTGAATTCGGAGTCACCGAACATGACTGTCAACGTGTCCACATTTCACTGCTAATGCCTTGTTTACTCTGCATTATTAAAACCTTCTCCCTGCAGCTGTCTCCTATTAGTCCCCCGGTTTGCAGCACATCAGTATCTGCAGGGTCGCTTCTGGGGTTCAAAGACATTTATAGGTAATCAATACAGAACTCTTAAGACATTTTGGATCACAGTTTGGAAGTGTAAAGGATGGAGAGAGGAGAAAAGAAAGCAAGGCTGCTGGGAGTGGCATCACGATGCCCACCCAGGAACTTGGGCAATGAATTTTTCAGGAGCTGGGGAGGCTGGTACCTTTGCTGTGATCTGTTTCTCAAGTCGCAGCAGTGTGCCAGGAGCCTGCCCCCAACCCACCCTCACCCTCCCAAAAGCTCACTTGCTTTTGATGAACTATTTATCTCTTTTCACACCACATGCCCAAAAGTCTAGGGAGGAAAGTCCTGCCATTTAAAGAACATTTATCAGTTCATGTTCCAAGAGGTAGCCCTTGGGCGCCTGGGTGGCTCAGTTGGTTAAGAGCCTTCGGCTCAGGTCATGATCCTGGAGTCCCAGGATCGAGTCCCGCATCAGGCTCCCTGCTCAGCGGGGAGTCTGCTTCTCCCTCTGACCCTCCCCCTCTCATGATGCTCTCTCTCTTTCTCTCTCTCAAATAACTACAATCTTAAAAAAAAAAAAAACCCAAAAGGTAGCCCTTGTGATATACTCTTCTTTATTGCACGTTACTATTTCTGACTCCAGTTCTAGCTTTATTCCTACATGAATCCCACAGAGTACGTGGAAAACTTGGTCCTGTGTTTTCAACGTGATTTTAAATCATCCGGTCATGTTCTCACACATTTTGGAGCTGTGCCTTGGGTCCCGAGCATCTTCTTTTCCTTTCCTTTACAAAACTTCTACATTCAGTTCTACGTTAACCCCAAAAGTCTCCTCATTGACAAGGAGTATTTGCTGTTTTAAACTCCAGCTCTGTCAATGGACTGGCTGACCTAGGTCACATTAATTATTCTTTCTTTCTGTGTCTCACTTTCCTCTTTGTAAAGTGGGATGGAAGATGTCAACTCCGTGAAGTGCTTGCAAGTATAAAATGGGGTGAGGCACGGAAAGGACTTAGCATGGCACCTGACGTCCTGCAAGGCTGGCTCTGTTTTATTAAGAATGATTGTTGTTTTCTCTGGTATGATAGGGACCCATGTGGGTCATACAGAAAGGACAGTATCTCCAACAATGTCCCAGGTGTGTCACACTCCTTTCTTCCTAGACTAGACACCATGAAATGATATTCACTCTCTCTTTCCAGATGAATAAAATATTCAGAAAATAAAATCAAATTTCTCTGTATAACTGAATCACAGAATAGTGGGATGGGCCATTTGTTTGCAGGGGCTGTTTGGGAGGATCTTCCTATTCTTTGCAGACTCGTTTATGCCCTGTATGGTCAGGGTACCTTAGCTCAGCTGATAGCTGTGGACACACGACTTGGTGCTGGTGGAAGTGGGAGGGGTTTGTTGGAGAGAAAAGCCCCAAAGGTGCCATTCCAACTACACTCACCAGCTTTGCAAAACCAGCATACACCACTCCACCAGACTCACCCCCAGCTCCAGGAGTAGCACAGGAGAGCCCAGTGCGGCTGCTTGCTGTCCCTTTCCCTCCCCAGCTGCTGTGGACCTCTGCTCAGCCGCCAACATGGAGGTGGTAGAGGCCTGCGGAAGCTCCCACCCTCCACACGAAACGAGTGCACAGACTCTGTGCACTCCCGCTCAGTTCTGCTTTTTCTTTATCCACCCTATTGCCTTCCTTCTTTTTCCTCCATTCTTTGGGATTGGGGTAAAAAGTGTAGGTGCGATCTTCAATACAACAGTGGATCTAATTTAAAAGATTTAGGGACTAAGGTCTCCTACAAGGCCCACGGTGCTACGTCCTAGAGCAAGGTTTGCTGGTCCCTTGTCTGGCCGGCAGTGAGCTATGCTTTATCCTGGACAAGAAATAGTGGAGAGCGAAGGCAGAATAACCATGATGGAAATGAGGGCTGGAATAGGACCCACAGTGAAAAATGTCCCATCAAAGTGACTCCTTTCAGCAACACGCACTGGGTCTACAGAAGGCCTGTTACCTGGAAGGAGTGACACGTGAAACCGCTGGGTTTCTCTAACACCTCAGCAAGGTGGGCTGCTTTATAGCCTGGGACACAGGCCAGGGGGGTTGCTGATGGAGAGATGTTAAAGAGCGGGGCTGACTGCTTCTTAGAACCGATGACCTCTGAAGCCAATTCCAGACAAAAACTGTTTCCTCCCATGCATGAAGTCAAATCAGTTAGCTCAGATCATGCAAAACCGCAGTTAAATCAGCCCTACAGTTTGGACTCAAGAGTTCTGGCATCTTCTGTTAAATCAGACAAACAAAAAGACAGTAGGAGGAGAGAATTCTGTATCCTATAATGGATGTGAGAGACAGGCTCTTTTTTTGTTTTAATTTTCATAACTCAGCACTGTTCCTAGAGCCAGTATAAATTTTGCTTCATGCAGAGCTCAGTAGTTCTGTTCAGGAGAACAGGGCCAGACAATGTGGTAGCCCCTCAGCTCTTCCCTCGTACCTAGTGTGTTTACCCAGTCATCACGGAGGAGAGATTATAACTGCTATAATTAAAAGGTTGCGCCAGAAGGCTGTATAAAGGAGTGGCTAAAATACGTGTCAGATCTGCAGCTCTGCTACAAGGCCAGCTGCACTCCCCTCACTGAAGCTCAGTTTCTTCTTGTGCAATGTGAGGATGTCACAACAGTCTCATCTTTCAAGGGACCTGAGTTTTAAAGTCAGTGCTTAATACAGTAACCAATTGCAGACAAATTATGCTGTTTCTTTTTAAGCATCAAATGAAAGAGTTGACTTGCACTTAGGAACTGCATTGTATGAAGAACACGTAGCTTTAACTACTCTAAGTCTAGGGCAAGGATTCAAAGCACCAAGAGGTTCTCAATCTGAGAGACACATGGGCCCTGAGAGGCAGTGGGGGACTCTGGATTTATAGCCCTCGGCCCTTTCTCCATCCGGGGCACCCACTTTTTGGTTCAAATGTCAGGCAGAACTGGCCTGAAATCACTAACCCACACTTTCTTCCTTTTTCTTGCACACTCCCCGCCACCCACTCTCATCTTCTCCCTTGTTGGAATTCCAGCCAGTTCAAATCCAGTTTGATGCAATTCAACTAGAATACACGCATCAAAGGGACAACTTTCAAGAACTGAACGAAATATGCATCTGCGCCTGTAGCCAGGGTGCACCCTTCACATTTCTCTTCCAGAGCCAACTGGCTGCCAGCATTGCTGTGGAGCCTGCTGGCCTCCCGCAGCTGCTGCCCCAGGATCAGCTCTTCCCGGCAGCTCCCAGCCTGTTTGAGTGTGGGGAAACCAGAGCCAGGCCACTCCTGCCCAGTTTGGTCTCCTCTGATGGGCAGGGCAGTCTTTGCCCTGGGGCTCTCTTGGGGGCGTCGTGAAGACTTTTTCAGAACTGCCCTGCACGTTGAAGGTATCATCCAATCCTGCCTTCCCTTCCATCCTTACCCTCTAAGATGCAGACCAGCATCGTGGTTTGAGGCTTTCCCCAATTCTGTCTTGTCACCTGCTTCCCAGAGGACCTGGGCTGACACGACGTATAAAGTACAGGGCATAGAATAAAGGTTCGGGAGATGTTAGGTGTTACTGTTAGAACAATTAGGATTTGATTAAACTAATGACTCCACTAACAGAAGACACTCAGAGAGGCACATATTCTCATGATGACCTGATTCAAGAGTCCTTGGTAGACTCTCAGGCCTCGCCTAGCCTGTCTACCCCTGTGGCATCATTCCAAGGAGATCATCCTGCTTTTCCTAATGCTTCGTGGTGCAGAGGGAATTTCAAAACCCACTAGAGGATTTGGTAAAAGCTTCAGAATTAGCTGGAAAACATGGGCCTCGGCAGCCCTCTGTCTTGGCAAGAACAAACACCATGGTCCTAAGAGCCTTCTTAAAACAAGTATTGCTGAAAGCCACATTCTTTAAACAACAGAGCCTTTTCCGAGGGAGTTCTGTGTGAAGTCATTTTGGTCTACCTAGTGTGTGTATTCCTGGTGCACACGGGACATTGATTTGTCTTGCAGAGGAAAATGATGGTCAAGGCAGCAAGGGAAAACCTAAGGGTCTCTGAACACACCCATCAATCTGCAGCCCTAAAGCATGGCCACTAGAGCAAAAACACTTTTCAGTGACAGGTCCCCCAAATACTGTTGAAAACCCTCTTACGATGACAGCTATAAACTCCATTCTCCTGAGATCTAAGAGGCCGGTTCTGATTCAGTGACCACAGCCTTCACATAGTAGCTATCAACAATATGATAATGGCTTGTGATGAAGGTGTTGCCGATGTTCGGCTTACTGCAGCAGAGAAGCAATGAACGATCAACGGCAATTAGGTGCTTAATAAAACCACTTTGGAGACGCTGCTGCTGAAAAGATTGTCACAGGTGGCACAAGAGACTCAGCAATCAATCCCAATGAAGTCCATGGCTGTTTTTCTTTTTGAAAGCACTTCCTCCATCAAATACAGACTATGTGACTTTTGCTCCATCTGAAGGAAGGGGAATCAACTTTCATCTGATTACTCACAGAAAAGCCACGGGTACAATGATCACTGAAGTAGACCCCGGACACACTTGGGTCAAGGGCAAGACTGGGGAGAGGTAAGAGGAAATCCCAGTGATAACCTAGAAAGGGAAGAGCAGACACCCATCACAACTGCACACTCCCCGCCTTTGGGGCGGGGAAAATGATATCAAATTACTAGGAAAAACAAATGGGATTGTAGTTACTTATCTCTCTACAGATTACTCAGTTGAGCTTTCCACTCCTGTTTCTATTATACCAAGTTCACTCTCGCTTGATATACCTTTTGTACCAGAAAGAACACTGGTTGGTGAGCATGATAGACCCAGGCCTGAGCATGGTTCTGAGCCTTCCCTAGCTGTGTGGCCACGGGCAACCTACCTCTCTCAGAGACTCGGTTTCCTCATCTGGAAAACAGAAATAAGAATAACTACCCGACAGGGTTTTGTGAGACAAAATACCCACATGGGTGTGAGAGGCCTCAGCATCTTGTCCCAACAGATTTAAAATCAACTCACAAAGCCTAGCCTGTATCCATTTCTCTGCCCCCGTGGCACCATTCCAAAAAGATCACTCTGCTTGTCCTCATGCTTCACTGTGCAGAGAAAATTTCAGCTATCATATCACATGTGACAGATGCATGGCCCAGAGAGCAAAACTGCTGTCCTATATTTATCATTGGCCCTAAGAAATAAAAACGAGGGATTTTTTTTAATACTACAGTTGTGAAATCTCACATTAACGTTAAAGAGTTTGGGAAGTATCATAAAAAATCCACAAGATGGGGTGCCTGGGTGGTTTGGTCAGTGGGGCATCCGACTCAGTTTTGGCTCAGGTCATGAGATCAAGCCCTGCACTGGGCTCTGCACTCAGCAGGGAGTCTGCTTGAGAGTCTCTCTCTCCTTCGTTCCTCTCCCAGCTTATGCGTGTGCTCTCTCTAAAATAAATAAATAAATCTTTAAAAAAAACCCCACAAGATGGCTGGGTAACATCATCATCATCATCATAATTAACATCTCATTAATTACTTTATTAAATTCTAGACACTATTTTAAGTACCTTACATTGATTACTTCATTTAATCCCCAGACTACTCTATGAGGTAGGAACCATTATTCTCCCATTTTACAGATTAGAAAACTGAGGCACAGTGAAATTTAGTAACTTGTACAAGGTCACACAACCTGCAAGTAACAAAGTCTAGTCTTGTATACAGGCATTTTGATTTCCAACCCTGTGTTCCTACAAGTATGCCAAAGACGGGACTTCCAGAGTGGCTGGCAAAGTTCTATTTCCTGACCTGAGTGATGTTTGCTGTATATTTTATTCATGTGGTTTTCTGAATCAGTTTTAATCTATTAAAAATAAAAAGTAATAATACTAGTAGCTAAAATTTTGTCACTTGATGCTTTGGGCAAAAATGGATGTGTTTTGCAATCACAGGCGCAAAATGATGGTTCTGCAATATTGTAATATTTGTCTCATGGGGCACCTGGCTGGCTCAGTTGGAAGAGCATGGTGTGACTCTTGATCTTGGGGTCATTAGTTCGAGCCCCATGTTGGGTGTAGAAATTATTTAAATAAATAAAACTTAAAAAAAAAATTTTGTCTCAGATGTTTAGGACCCTGGCACAGAAGGAAATGGAAATTGTATTTTTAATGTGTGGTAGGAGGTGCTGTTGTTCACCAGAGTCCAGGGGAAATGGGGAAATGGTATAAGGGAAGCATTTTTATTTTGGCATGCTGAATCACTCTCTGCCTTGACTCAATACTCAATATTCTTCTCAACATTCATTTACTTCTCCCTTCACATACCTGTCTCCTCTTCCTCTCTCCTTTTCTCTTCTTAACCTCATAGCCACGCCCTCCTAGTGCCCTTCTCCTTGTCTCTTTCTCCTTTTCTTATAGAGAACCCGAAAACATTTCTTATTGGTTTTATTCATTGAATATTATGATGTACTGCTTAGTCTTCATTAAAAATTGAATGAATTGTTTCATTTTCCCCCATATTTTCCCAGAGATATATAGAAATAAAAATTGTTGACTAGATTGTAGACAAACTTCAATTAATCCTCCTGAATTAAGTTTACATTGACACAGGTACCCCTTGATTGACTTCTGTTTTCCTAGCTTAATGGTTAATACAAAACTTTTGTACCTTAAGAAATTTTAGGACTGGAAAGGTTACCATGTTATGGCCTAAGAGGAAAACGAAGTTTGTGAGCATAAGTAGCCCAAAGCAATCTTACTCCTTAAATACCTCTTGTTTTTTTTTTCTCTCCTATAGACGCCCAGCAAAGAAATCATATGCCAGGACTGTTTCTTAGCCTGTGACCCAGATAGGGATTAATCTTGCTATTGTAAAAGAGATCTATGCCAAGGACCTACATTCAGAGACTCCAGCGCTGTATGTAAGGATGGGCCCGCAAAGGCTGGGTGTGGCCAGAAAGATCATGCCCTAAATCCAGAATCTCTGGGCCTCATTCCCAGAACTAATTTGTGCACTAGGACATGACCCAAAAAATCTGATTACTGGGCAGAAAAGTATATTTTTAAAAATCTCCTTCTCTCTGCTAAAGAGACACTTGCATTCTTTATTTAACAGCTGAATCTAGGGTGCTCCTCAGTGTAGCATGTATCATCTTCCCACTTGAATAAGTACTGGTACTCCAGCCCTTTCCTCATCAACACAGTCCACACCAGAATCTCAGAACTCCATGGGGCCCTGCCTGCCCCTGGCACCTTGGAAATAAAGACCCAGCACATGGGGCCTTTATAACAAGCCCTAGTCCCCCACCCCACTTCAAGTTCTAAGACTTCCTTGACTCTCTCTTTGGGAAGTCACAGCCCGATCAGGACCTCACACAGTTCTACTACATCGGCTGGGAAGCAGCATATACCTGTTGGAATGTTCTGTAAGAAGGCCGGGATCCCTCATCCTTGACCTCTTCCCCTGGGGCTGAGAACACTATTTCTTCTTCCTCCTCCTCACTGTCTTCAGAACAGGAATCAAAGGCATCAGCATAATACTTTTCAGCCACAAGCGGGTCTTCTGGGATCTCTGAAATAAAGAATAAACAACAATCGGGTCCTACCAGTCATTAAATTATAATGAGTCTAGGACCCCCCCCATATTTTCCCAGAGATGTATATGTTTGCACTGACAAAGCTTTCATGGAGTGTAGAGCTGAATCTCAGCTTCCTGAAAGTATCTGGTTGACTTTAATAAATACTCAGAAAAATTAAACCAGTAGAAGAAAGGAGGGATAACTCTATTTGCAACCATATTTTGAAGGTGGAAGGATAAAACGATGAAACAAGAAGAAATGATCTCCTTTAAAGTCTCTACATTCAGGGACACCTGGGTGGCTCAGTTGGTTAAGCGACTGCCTTCAGTTCAGGTCATGATCCCGGAGTCCCAGGATCGAGTCCCACATCGGGCTCCCTGCCTGGCAGGGAGTCTGCTTCTCCCTCTGACCCTCCCCCATCTCACGCTCTCTCTCTCTCTCATTCTCGCTCAAATAAATAAATAAAAATCTTTAAAGTCTTTACATTCACAGGCATGAATCCTTATTACAAATGAGGGGATTTAGGAGCAAATGCCAGATGAGATGCCTTGGCTGTGGGACCCTATTACACACCCACATTAAACTTTTGCAGAGGCAGTTGGAATGGAACTCTGTCAGCACTCTTCCCGGTTCTTTCTTTTTTAAAGAAAGTATGAGTGGTGAGACCAGGCAAGATGGGTAGGATATATAGCAATGGCATTTGGGCGAGCTGAGGAAAACATTATGGTTCTTTCCCAACAGACTATGAAGGCTTTTGAGATGGAGTTCACTCTGGGACCCTGCTTACTCACCTCTATATGTGGCATTTATTTATTTATTTTTTTAAGATTTTATTTATTTGTGAGAGAGAGAGAAAGAGCATGCACAAGCAGGGGGAGCTGCAGACAGAGGGAGAAGCAGGCTCCCCATTGAGCAAGGAGCCTGATACGGGACTCGATCCCAGGACCCTGAGATCATGACCTGAGCTGAAGGCAGACCCTTAACCAACTGAGCCACCCAGGTGCCCCTATTTTTTTTAAAGGAAAGACCACCCACTTAAGTTGATGCCAAGAAGTGGCTAAGTCATTTGATGCAATGTTATTACTAATTAAAAGTGTAATTGGTGCTTATAATGGTTTCTAGCCAAGAAAGGCCAAGAATGGATCACAAAAAAACACAGCGATATCAACCCCAATTTACTAATGAAGGCCTAGAAACAGGGAAATACCGTTGGGGAGAGGAGTGAATTACAGAGTGAGACCCCACCACATTAAAACCATGGGCATAGGGTAACCTAGCAGGGCAGGTAGCTATGAAGATTCTGTAATAGGATTCTTACGAAAGCTTTGTCTATAGGCAAACTTTATAAAACGTTCACTCAATTTCCACATCTGTAAAAATGGACTTTTCGTTAACTGAATTCAGAATCCTCCAGAAGTAAGATACTTAGCAGGCTACTTTAAAATCTTTGCTCCCTATGGTTTCCCATAAAACACAAGAAGCAGTGCCATGGCATCAAAATTAGCTCAAAAGACAAAAATAACATATACTCAAAACTGCCTTTGCCAGTTCCTTAGGAAGGAGCATATTGGGCATTTCGGTAACTCCAGCACAGCCTGTTTTTCCCTTCAGATCACTGGTTTTCAGTTGAGCAGCAGATGAAATAGATTATTTATATATAGGGGTCACGTTTTGTAAAAATCTTTATTGAACTCACACTCAGAATGGCTCAAGGATCACAGCAAGAGAAGTTTGTGAAAACTAACGTCAACCGAGAAGATAATTCAAGTCTCTAGTGTTGTCCTCAAGTAGGGAAGGGCATCTGCTGGCTGAATGGAATGGTCGACAGGACCACGTGACTTCCTGCGTCTCTTCCTCCCCCCGCCCTGCCGTGTCTCTCTCTTTCTTGTCCATTTTCTACCCCCCTTCCCACTCCCTCCTATTTCCTCTTCCTTTCCCAGAGGCTCTCTGTCTCTTTGACAGTTATTCATTCGTTTACTTATTCCCTATTTTCTCCTTCTTTCCCTCTATTCCTCCTCTCCTCCTCCTTTAGCCAGAATATTTGCTTTCAAATTTGACTGTGACACAATAAGAAATATCATTTCCATTTTGTTGTTCAGCACACAGAAATGTGCTTGTATTTGTGTATGAATATAAATATATTTATAGTTGAAATGAAAGTTTCATGCATCAAGATTTATCCATACTTAAACATGACACATTCTGGTCTTCCACATTCTATTCAATTTTTTTTTTACAATGCTAGTTGCAACTTGTTAAACTGATTTCTCAACACACAATCTGAAAAACACCTGCTGAGAATGCTGGCTTTAGAATCCAAAAGACCTGCATTTAAATCGAGGCTCTAATATCAGCTCTATAACAGGCATTATTTAAACTTCCTGTACTTCAGTTTTCTCATCTGTAAAATGGAGATGATCATAGCCATCTCTTAGGATTGTTGTGAACATTAAATACTATAATGGATACAAAGCACTGTGTACATGGTAGGCATCAAATAGATGTCAGTTACTAACATGTAACACAAAACTCTGTATATGTTTTGCCCATAATGCACAACACCAGGAAGAAATATAAATATTAGACAATCACAGATATATACCAAGTTTAATTTTATACACACACACAAAATAGAATCGCTTCTCAAAATCCACAGCATACCCATTTCAAATGGGCACTAAGGCAGCGGGCCAAATCATACAGACAAACCGTTCTCTTGATAAATACTGAGCCCCACCTCCCATAACATGGCTCCTACGCACAAGTCTTAGTCTCAGAGGAAAGACTCTGTCTCACCAGGGATCCCCTCCCCCAAAGGAGAGGAAGGAAAGAAATGGTGGGGGGTGGGGGGGGAGTGCCACTCTGGCACTTATGCCTCAGTCAGGAAACAGACTGGGATGAATCCACCTCCAGTATTTCTTAAACAAGCACCACTATCTTGGTGCAGCTCAAAAAAGAGTTCATTTTCAAAAGGAAAAGTCAAAAGAAATCTAAGTCTGCTCAAACTGTGTTTGTCAAGCTATGTGTTTTTTGTACGTGGGCCCAACTGGGAGCCTTGTTAGGCTAAGGCTCATTTCTCCTGTCATTGAGGGAAAATGGTCTGTGATAAATAGCTTTAATTTCCTCGCACCCTGAAGTCAGCCTCATAACAGATGCGCTGGAGCGGCATTCCAGATCTCTACTAGGCTGGGTGGGCAGCGACAGTGTGTTTATGAAGGAATCCAATTATGGCTGCCTCAGCCTGGGTACGGTTGCTGCAGATCCACGACAGAGAAAAAGAGAAGCAATCACCCTGTTCCATGAAAAGGATGCTGTTTGCCAGACCCTTCAATTAAGACCTTAATAGGGGCACCTGGGTGGCTCAGTCAGTTGAGCCAGCGACTCTTGGTTTCGGCTCAGGTCATGATCTCAGGGTCGTGAGATCAAGCCCTGAGCCGGGCTCCAAGCTCAGCATGGAGTCTGCTTGAGATTCTCTCCCTCCCCTCTGCCCTTCCCCCTGCTAGTGCTCTCCCCCACTCAAATAAATAAATAAATAAATAAATAAAATCATTAAAAATAAAAAAGACCCAAATAAACCCCTTTCTCTAAGACTTCAGTGAGCATCAGGACCACTTGCAGGGATTGTTATAACACAGATCACTAGGCCCCACCCAGTTGCTGATTCAGTAGATCTGGGTCGAGGCCTGAAAATGTGCATTTCAAACAGGTTGCCAGGGGATGCTGGTGCTGCTGGTCTGGGGCCACAACATCCAAACTACTGTTCTAGGATGTCACCAGTTCAAATAAAAGTACTATCATATATTATTACATAGATGTACTATAATAAAATACATAAGACTATAATATCTCTACATCTTCCAAGCCTATATATTACAGACCCCCAAAATGAAGAAATAAACCTTACCTTAGAAGAGTGCAAACTGTTGTGCCATTAGTTTCTCAACTACTCACAATTTCTGCGAAGTTTTAGGGTGCTATTCCCATTTTACTGACGGGGAAGAAGAAAGCTATGATGAGCAGCCCAAAGTTACAGCACTTCATAGTTTGCAAAAGCACATTCATGTCCATTATTCCATTTAATCATTGCAACAGTTATTCAAGTTAGACCAGGACAATGATTTTATCTCATTTTTCAGATCATGAAAATGAGATTCAGACAGGCTAATAATCAACCGAAAGCCACATAGCTGTATGCAGGGTGGACACTAGATTAGAACACAAATAACCTGAATCCTATCTTTTTCCCATTGAATGGTGCTATTTCATGGTTAGCTAGGGATTTTCATGTTTGCTAGTAAAACCAGGTCATGGATAAAAGTCATGATAGTCTTCCCCCACCACTCTGAAAGATGTTGGACAGGAAGGGATAGACTTTTGACTTCTGAGATGGGAAAACTAAAACTTATTCATCCTGGTGAACTGTCTGAAAGGAGCTGGGAATAGTGAATGCCAGGGGCCCTCCCTTAGATTTAGCCCAACTGTCACTCCCCTCGACCTCAGATGTGCTTGAACTACAGTGTACATTGGGATCCCCCTGGAGGCCTGTTCAAACAGATTCCTGGCCCCATGCCCAGTGGTTCAGATGCAGTGGTCTGGGGGGGTGGGCAGGATGGCGAGAGTCTATATGATGCTGCGGCCAGTCTGGCAACACACTTTGAGAACTACTGTTCGACCTCCTAGGACCTTCAAGGAGAAAATGACATACAAGCACAACTGTTTAATGAGCCATTCCCCCATACTTCGCCTATTATTGTGCCAGCTCTTCAAACTTCTAAAATGATCAGAAAAATGCATTAAAAATTTTTTTAAAAGAGGCAATAAAACCAGAATTTTGCCTAAAGTCAAAACCAAGTTTCCTTTAAAGGAGCTTAGTTATGTAGCAGGAATACCTCAGCCTGTGCACCTGCCATCATCCTGAATGATTCTAACCATTCTGTATGCCTTGAGCAGATGCATGCCATGAGCTTAGCACAGTGGTTTTCAAAGGGTAAGAAGAGCAGTAAGAACATCAGCAGGGATCTTTTTTTTAAATTTTTTTATTGTTATATTAATCACCATACATTACATCATTAGTTTTGGATGTAATGTTCCATGATTCATTGTGCATAACACCCAGTGCTCCATGCAGAACGTACCCTCTTTAATACCCATCACCAGGCTAACCCATCCCCCCACCCCCCTCCTCTCTAGAACCCTCAGTTTGTTTTCAGAGTCCATCGTCTCTCATGGTTCGTCTCCCCCTCTGATTTCCCCCCCTTCATTCTTCCCCTCCTGCTATCTTCTTTTTTTTTTCTTAACATATATTGCATTATTTGTTTCAGAGGTAGAGATATGTGATTTAACAGTCTTGCACAATTCACAGCGCTCACCATAGCACATACCCTCCCCAGTGTCTATCACCCAGCCACCCCATCCCTCCCACCCCCCACCACTCCAGCAACCCTCAGTGTGTTTCCTGAGATTAGGAATTCCTCATATCAGTGAGGTCATCATCAGCTGGGATCTCACAGAAAAGCAAATTCTCAGGCCTCGCAGACTTACTGAATCGGAAACTGAGGTGAGGGTCTGGCAATCTGCATTTAGCAAGCCCTCCAGGGGGACCCTGACGCATGCCCAGTTTAAGAGCCACAGTTCAGCACAACGCCTGGCCCTACTGTCGGCTCAAAGCCCGTCCTGTTCCCATGGTTTCTGCCACCCACGGCTCAAAGCACACACGCCAAACTTCTTGTCGACTCAATGAACGCTTACGTGTCTAAAAGATAAGGACTTTCAAACCACCACATAGTATCTCATGTAAAAAATTCCCCAACCTTTATTTTGGGGAGGGCCGGGCAAAGGGGGCAGGGAATATCAAGATTATTTTCCCTAAGACCCCCCTTTCTCTCCTCTCTCACAGACTTTGAACTTGTATCTCGGATGGAATCGTAACTTGGAACAGTAAAAAATGTCTTCTTCATACCAACATCTGCAGCTCTCTCAGTCCAGGGTCCACAGCGTGTGATGGCAGTCACTGGAAGGCCGTGGTTTTCTCCAGGCGCCCAGACCCTGCTCCAGCTGCAAGCCTCTCTTTGCACATCTAATAATAGTATCAGAACTGATTGGTGACCAAGTGACTTGTGATTTGGGAAATCCAACAGATGCACTCACACTTTTCTGCCCCTTCTCCTATGAAGTCAGCAATATCCACAGGACACTTTTTAAAATGGTTCTCACTGTGCCCACCATCTGGGGGAAAGTGTTTCCTCACAAAGAGAGGATGCTCTCTATTTCAGCTGTGGCAGGGCTGGCTAGGGCTGAGGAGGGACATCATGGCAGGCAAATGCCCAGAGATGCCCTTCTTTATTTTTCCTTTCCTTTCTAGTTTTCCGAAGTGGGCAATGGCTTTATTATGGCCCAGAAAATATTGAATAAAAGCTATAGTAAGAACAAACTGATCTATTGTTAGATCTTGATGTGGCCTCTAAAGACCATGTTCTCCCATTATAAATTGGGAGCAGCGGTGCTCAGAATGACAATAGTTATTACACTGACAAGGCAGTTCTCAGAATTTCTTATTTTCCTAAAAATGGCACTTGTGGGTGTGAAAAAGATTGCCTTAATCCATTTTTTAATGAAAACATTTTAAATAAAGACATCATCTCATATGTAGAAGAAACCTATGATTAATATGCTACACCATTCCCCAAACTACTGGGTGAGAGAATGTCTGGAGAAGGCCCTCAGATGCAGACACTGTCAATGCTGAGCTGCCTCAGTTTCCCCAGGGAGTGCTGTCTTGTGTAAGGTGGGGACAAGTTGGGATAAAAAACACAGAAACTGAAGCCCAAGTTAACTGGTGATGTCTGCTGCTTCTGAGGAAGGCTGCCTCCCACCAGGAGTGGGGATAAGGAGTAGAGATTAAGGAGATAAGCCGTAGGGTCAGCCTGAGGTTCAAATCTGGCCTCTCTTGTGTATGGGCTGTGTGACCCTGGGCAGCCTCCGTCACTTCTCTGCTCGGTTTTCTAATTTGTAAGTGGGTGGAGTGAATAGTACGGATGTGCCATCCAAAGCTCCTTACCAGACACATTTGGGCACACTCATGCTCCAGCTGACGTGAGTGTTGGCTGCTTGGGCCGCCACAACAAAATGCCACAGACTGGGAGTCTTAAACAACAAATACGCATTTTCTCATAGTTCTGGAAGCTAGAAGTCCGAGATCAGGGTGTCGGCAGGTCTGGTTTCCCCACTGGTGCTCCTGGTGTTTGTCAGTATCGTAGTCTCCTCTTCTTGCAGAGGTACCGGTGAGATAGGATTGGGGCCCATCCTAACAGTCTCATTTTACATTAGTCACCTCCTTAAAGGTCCTATCTCCAAATATAGTCACATTATGAGGTACTGGAGGTTAGGGTTCAATATATGAATTTTAGGGGAACACAACGGCTAACAGGGCACAAATGTCCCCTTCTCCAGACAATCGCTCTCAGATCAAAGAATTTCCTTATCAAAGAAGTTACATGTTCCCTCCACAGTGGAGTGTAGTCCTGGCCAATGACTGAATGACTGAAGGTGGAGCCAGCCCCCTGGTATCACTCCTGCTCCAAAGTGGGATCGGGCTCCTGCTGCTGCCCTGTCT
The DNA here is from genome assembly GCF_003265705.2 of Callorhinus ursinus. Taxonomy (NCBI): domain Eukaryota; kingdom Metazoa; phylum Chordata; class Mammalia; order Carnivora; family Otariidae; genus Callorhinus; species Callorhinus ursinus. The sequence continues at coordinate 120,338,348 of NW_027397063.1, forward strand.
AGACATACCCACCCCCCCCAACCCAAGAGCTCTCTCTCAATAAAACACATGAACCAGAATAACCATCTCAGGCTCCACATCTAAGGAGCCCAACCAAAGACTTGGGGATATTATAATAATAATATGTTAACTCATGGCTAAACACACAATTTTACAAAAGATAAGTGATGTTATGCAATTATGTAAACACCTCTTAAAGGAAAACAGATGTCAGCAAGGTCATATTTTTTTATATTATATATTTAATCCTCAAGACTTTCTAGAGAACAATAGAGCCCACACCTATGGACACTGCTCAAGTGAGTCATTTGTCAGATACCAATTATATCTCAGACAGCTCAATTTTTTATCTCTTGAGGTCTAATCTATTCGCCCTGCTCTGAGTTTTCTTAAAACACTCTATCTACCATAGTGTCCGGAACATAGTAAGTGCTTAGTAAATGACCGGTAGTGTTCCCTTAGCAGGTAGAAAATGTTAGTTTTCTTCATAGCTCTCATACCAAACGTAAGTACCATTTGTTCCAATTTTAGCACCATGCTCCTGCAGCAAGCACCCAATATTAAGTATTTAGAAAAATGCCTGATGAGAGTGCAGGGGAAGAAAATATGATCCCTTCTGCCAGAGACAAAAGGAGGGCTTTGGCCTTACTCCAGAGAAGAGGTAGGGCAGGAGAGTGGGAGGGGTCAGAGCCGAGAGACAGGCCAAGGGGGCCTGCACAGCAATCATGAAGGGAGCTCGGGACAAGCTTCAGTTGAGCCAAGCTTCCCGCATCTTGGGACAGAGTGTCCAAACTGATGTCTGGGTTGCATCATTATCGGTGTGTAAAAGAAGCACTTATACATAAAGGGCCAACAGCAGAGCTAGAGCAAGCTCCTCAGGCAGAGGCAACCTGTCTTTCAGGGAGATAGCTGGACTCCACCAAGTAGATAACCATCGTTGTGGAGACCCCAGGCTTCCATCCTCCCGGAAGCTAATAAAGGTACTCAGTCTGTCACACCTTGTTAGAAGAAAAGGACTGACTCAGAAATTTTGCTGTTTTGGAAAAGGCATTGTGTCAATTTCTAAGCTTCAACATACATTGGGTTTTATTTTTCCTTTTCAATTTTTAAAAGGCATCTCTCCCCCCCACTGTAAACCATGAAAGGGTTTTTCATGGTTATGCAGTGAGTCATCAGCTGTGCCTAGTTCTCAGGGTGTCCTAGTTCCCATCAGCAGCTATTAAGATTGCTCGTGGGAGCTCAGAAGTCATGGAGGGGGAAGGGTCCACTCAGAGGGCAGCGATCATTATTTTCCATGGTGAGTCATCCCCTTTTATGGCTACCGTGGGCCTCTGCTGGAGGTCCTAGAGAGGCTGTTACTCAACATTCCAAATGCCGCTGCATCTCTATTTCATTACAAAGAGCCCCCTTCTGGGGCTGTGGGGAGCAAGTGTAATTTTCAATCACCATAACATTTAGCGGGGCTGCAGGCTTAGAGCAGCATATTTGCTAGGGAACATTTTGAACCAATGCTCAGTCCAGGAAAGAATTCGGACAGCCCTCAGTGAAACGAACACACTCATACTCCAAGGCAGAAATGAACACTCCAGATATCTCAGCTCTTGCAATTGCCTCCAATCTTACACAGGCTGCCACAAATCTTGCCTAAAGCACTTCCTACCATGTCACTCTTCCCCCAGCAGTGTCTCCCCCAGTGCCAATGAAATGGAATATGAAATCTTCAGCTTGGCAGCCAAGGCCTTCTGTCACCTGGGTGCAACTCTCTTTCCCAGACCTGCCTCCTCATATCAATGAATCTGGTAGCTCTCAGTTAAAGGTACGCACCTAAAGGGATTCTGACTGGGTGGTCCAGGGCCGGGTCCAGGCAGTTTATTTTTCTGATGCTTTCCAGACGGTTCTCATATGTACCTTTAGATCAGGGCCTTGGCTTTTGTAACCTGGACTCTACATTTTCCCCTAAGCTCACTCTTACTTTCTGACTTCATTCTTTGAAAGAGCTCTCCTTCTAGAATTGCCTTGTCCAATATGGTAGCCACCAGGCACATGTGGTTATTTAAATCAAAATTAATTACAATGACACGAAATGACAAATCCAGTTCCTCAGTCACGCTGGCCACATCTCAAGCACTTGAAAGCCATCTGTGAGAAGATCACAGAACATTTCCATCATCGCTGAAAGTCCTACCAGACAGTGTGCTTTCTAGAGTGTTCTCCTTTCTATGTCTAGCTCTGCTGGACAGCACTCTCCTGTGCAGATTTGGCTAGATTTCTTCAAAGCCCTGGGATGTGAGTCACCTCCCTGCTCCGACCCTCTGCTCCTCCCCTGGCCAGCGCACCACCAGTCCCCATGCCTGCAAAGAAGGCAGAACCGCAGGCCAGAAGGTTTTCCAATACGCACAGCTCTGGACTTAGCAGGGGGAGGCAGTGACTTGATCTTACCCTAGCCCTAGGCCTCCTCTGCATGTCCCCAGAGCCTATCAATCAAACCTTCTCATCTATAAGATGCCTTTTCCACCTTCTTTTACACAGTGCCTATAAGTAAAGCTGTTTTTTTTTCCTTTTTAAGTTCTTATTTAAATTACAGTTAGTTAACATAACAGGGTAGCATTAGTTTCAGGCGTAGGACATAGTGATTCAACACTTCCATACCTCACCCAGTGACAAGTAGAGCTTTAATAGATATTCATCTCCCACCCCTCATCCCAGAGAAAGGCAGCTCATAGACCTCCTAAATCCCCACAGTAGACAATGTCTTTCATTGCAGAGCAGAGATCAAGTCCACTTTATTAATCATATCACTAACTGTAAGCAGAACTAAATCTCAATTACAAACAATACATTTATAGTCTGGGGGGGTGACAGTTGCTTGGTTTTCTACCTTTTTGATGCTTTCTTCTCTCACGCAATAAGCTATAGGTTAGTACTAGTACTGTGACCTATTCTAAAATAAAGTCAAAACTACAGCTAAAATTAGCCACGTTGATTAGCTTAGCCTGCAGCATCACACATGAGGCTGTGAAAAAATTTTCTTAGCCAAAATGCATATTCATGACCCTTTCTGTAAGGAGGGCTAAATTAAGTACAGTACAGTGCCTTTTTTTTATATATATGACAGCAGGTTCTGCTGTAAGTTTTTCTTCAAGTGACATCTATTTCATCAAGCGCACCAAAGGCTCCTCCTACACACACACACACACACACACACAAACACACGCGACAGAAATAAACTCCATGATCCATTTGGAAATAGGTCTCCCTCAAGATCTGAAGTCTTTTATCTACATGTCAAGGTGATTCTCCCTTAGGCAAAACTTCTAACATTTTTCTGAACTTGTTTTTCTGGTTTGGAGAGCGAAAGTCAAAATAAGTAGGTAAACGAAGGGGTACGTGTACCCCAATGTTTATAGCAGCAATGTCCACAATAGCCAAACTGTGGAAAGAGCCAAGATGCCCATCGACAGATGAATGGATAAAGAAGATGTGGTATATATACACAATGGAATATTATGCAGCCATCAAAAGGAATGAGATCTTGCCATTTGCAACGACGTGGATGGAACTGGAGGGTGTTATGCTGAGTGAAATAAGTCAATCAGAGAAAGACATGTATCACATGACCTCACTGATATGAGGAATTCTTAATCTCAGGAAACAAACTGAGTGTTACTGGAGTGGTTGGGGGTGGGAGGGATGGGATGGCTGGGTGATAGACATTGGGGAGGGTATGTGCTACGGTGAGCGCTGTGAATTGTGCAGGACTGTTGAATCACAGATCTGTACTTCTGAAACAAATAACGCAACATATTTTAAGAAAAAAGGAAAAGAAGAAGATAACAGGAGAGGAAGAAAAGGGGAGTATGTCAGAGGGGGAGACGAACCATTAGAGATGATGGACTCTGAAAAACAAACTGAGGGTTCTAGAGGGTAGGGGGGTGGGGGGATGGGTTAGCCTGGTGATGGGTATTGAGGAGGGCACGTTCTGCATGGAGCACTGGGTGTTATGAACGAACAATGAATCATGGAACACTGCATCAAAAACTAATGATGTAATATATGGTGATTAACATAACAATAAAAAAATTAAAAAAAAAATAAGTAGGTAAAGTTTGTCTTTTCTCCACCAGATTCAGAGAAATAAATATGGGCTGGGGAATCCACTTTCTCACAAGGAAATACAGGGAGACGGAACAGAGAGACCCTGAAGGAGCTGGGGCTATATGGCTGGATGCAGTGTTTGGTGTCAGGAGATATCGAGGGCTGTGACTTTAGGCAACTGGCTTGAGCTCCCTGGGCCTTAAGTGTCTCATCTATAAACAGGGGACAGTAATAACTCAGCACCCTAAAAGTTGGAGCCTGAGCTAGGTGGTTTCAGGTCGTTTTCCCGCTCTAAGGCTTGCAAATGTACAACATGGAGTAACGGACTAGATCAGTGTGCATATGAATCATGTGGAGAACCTGATGAAATATGAACTCTGACTAGCAGGTCTGAAGTGAGGCCCGAGAGTCTGCATTTCTGACATGCTTGAGGTGATGGAGATGCTGCTGGTCCACAAACCACACTCTGAGGAGCAAGAGATTCAACCACTGCTTTCTACTCCTGGCCACCAAGTATTTGTCAAGAAGTGAGATCACAATGAAGATTTTCAGGAAGCTGAAGAATTTGAAGTGCTATCAAAAGGAAGCCTCTGCCTTCTTCTTATTTTTCTTTAGCTGTATTTCCTCATTAACAGAGGTTCGCTTGCATGGAATGCATTTAGCAATTTGTTTGTTGGCAGAAAAAACACCTTGTGAGCCAAACAGGATTTCCTCTCTGCTGAAATCCTGAAGTTATAATTTCTCTTCTCCACCTCTATTCTCCTGGAAAAAGTTTGCTTCTCATTGACAGCACCCCACAGTTAACTGGCCAGCTGGAGGCAGTCAGGAAACTGCCAGAAGATGCTTGCTGGTGCTGACGTGCTTAGCTCACCAGTGTGAACAGGCAAACTGAATATGGCAAGGTGGGTCAATGATCACAAAAATACGAGGGAACTATACTGCACTGCTACTGTGGGCATGGCATTCATTTAAATGTTTTAATTAAAGGAAGTGAACCTTATATGCACCTTAAACCCATTTTTGTGGTCCAACTCAGGAAAAGTTTCTATTTTGCAATGTTGGATTTCCTGGGTGACCTGCCCTTGCTTGACCTGGCTACTTCCTGTGGAATGAGATATAGTCTTAGAGAGAAAAGTAAGCCCACGTTTAAAAGGCCCTGGGTGGCTCACCTAGTTAAGCATTGGCTCAGGTAAGCCTACATTTAAAAGGAACTGTTTCAGGACCCTGGGTGGCTCACTCGATTAAGCCTTTGGCTCAGGTCATGATCCCAGGGTCCTGGGATGGAGCCCCACATCGGGCTCCTTGTTCAGCGGGGAATCTGCTTCTCCCTCTGCCTGCCACTCTCCCTGCTTGTGCTTTCTCTCTCTCTCTCTGTCAAGCAAGTAAATAAAATCTTAAAAAAAAAAAAAAAAAAAAAGGAAATGTTTCATGGTCTATAAAGTCTAGACAAGCTTCCATTTACCTATCCTCAAAATAGTAAGTAATAATGATTATTTACCTTTGTATGACCCTTCACGATTAAAATGCTTTCAGATATTTTTCTCACTTAAGCCTCACTCACAGCACGGTCGAGATGAGTGGATGGTGTTAGTCCCCCATGTTGCAGACAAGGAACACAAAATTTGGAGTTACTTTACCTTCTTAAGTTAATTTGAAAGTGGCAGACCCCAAACCATGTCTTCTGATTCCAAATCTGGGGCTCATTTGTATTAAATCATGCTAACTACATAATTCTGTTTGGCTCTTCTCTTAAAGGTAGGCAGTCAATTTGGTCACATACTCACAAAGGCAACAATATTTGAAAAAGGTGACTTTTTAAATTCATGGCAGCCTCTGCGTCTTCTCCATATGCCAGTTCTTTCTCTTCCTCTTTTCAACCACTCTCTCTACCACATGCATACCACTAAATACCACAGAGCACTTTCAAATAATGTCTAGAACCCTGAGCAGAGGTTAAAATGTCATTTTTTACATGGGAATTCATTAGAAAGAGGCGTTCGACAAAAATTACCGCACTAATTATCTACTGCTGCATAATAAAGTACCCCCAGACTATGGCTTAAAACAATAATAAACATTTACTATCTCACACATTTTCTGTGAGTCAGGAATCCAGGAGCAGCTCAGGCAGGATGTTCTGGTTCAGGGTCCATCATGAGGTTCTTGCCAAGAAGTCATCTGGGACTATAGTCATCTGAAGGCTTTATAGAGGACTGGAAGATCCAATTCTAAGCTCACTCATGTGGCTCTTGGCAGGAAACCTCAGTTCCTTGCACACAGCCTTGAACATAGGGGAGCTTGAACATCCTCACAACAGGTAGCTGGCTTCCCTCAGAGGGAATGATCCAAAAGAGCAAGGCAGAAGCCACAGTATCTTTTGTTACCTAGCCTTGGAAGACACAATTTTCAATTTCCACACTATCCAACTGGTTACACAGATCAGTCCTATTCAGTGTGGGAGAGAGGACCATGCAGTGGCATAAATACCAGGAGGCAAGAATCATTGTGGGGCATATTGAAGGACGGCCACAAAAAAAATGACCTAGAAGTTTAACTTTTATTCCATTTTTTTGAGGAAAATATTTATTTTATCATCATGTATAAATAGCTGGGTTGCTATACTGAGGTTATATAATGAATCATGACAGACTTTACACTAGAACTCTCTCTCAATATCCAAGTTGGTGATACTTCAACCTTTAAAGGACGGTAAAGAGAAGAACAAACATGTAACAAGATTTGGTTCATAATTAGGATACATATGGATTTGAATAGTCGGATCCTAATGAAATTTCATTGTTCCCCAAGAGGTCAAAATCATATTTAGGGGACGTAAGTATCTAATTACTTTTAGCATCACATCATATTGCTAGAATTCTAAGTGTTCACAAAACTCATGGGGAGAAAAATACCACAAAACTAAGATGCACCATAACCTACATTAAGGTGAGCATGAACTGATTAAACAGAGAAATGTCCAGAATGTGGGACTCTGATCAGGGGCATTTAATGGGATCAATGTCAGAGTTCTCTGAAGAAACAGAACCAATAGGATATGAGAGAGAAAGAGACAGAGACAAAGACAAATTATTTTAAGTAACTGGCTCTCACAGTTACAGTGGGAAGCTAGCAAGTCTAAAATCTGTAGGGCAGGACAGCATGCTGGAGGCCTAGGCAAAAGTTAATGTTGCAATCTTGAGTCCAAAGGCAATCTGGAGGCAGAATTCCTTCTTCCTCAGGGGGAACCTCAGTTTTCTCTCCTAAGATCTTCAACTGACTGGAGGAGGCCCACGCAAATTATGACAAGTAGTCTGTTTTACTCAAAGTCTACTGATTTAAATGTTAATCACATCTAAAAAAATACCTTCACACAACATTCAGACTGGTGTTGGAGCAAACATCTGTGTATCACAGCCTAGCCAAGTTAATATATATGATATTAAGCATCATAAGATCTAACAGGAGTATTTCTTCCCAACTTGGACTCTGATGGAGAAGACGAATGAAATGGGCAAAGAGAACTCAGATCTCTCACTCAGTTTGCAAAAGTCCCAAACAGTAGAATCCAGGACACTTCCAGAACTGAGCACCATCTCAATACTTAATGTTGACTTGGGGACCAGTTACTTAACAAATAGAAACCAGAATCTACTGTCAGAATCTATCGTCTTCCTAGAAAAGCTCTTGGTCTCTAAGTATTCAGGGTAAACTGTTACAGATCTCTGGTAGAGTTCTCTATAAAGTCATTTTCAGAAAATCCTGTCATCTTCATTTTGTTTGGAGTTTTCAAAGCTCTCTGGTGAGCCTGACTGGCTATTTGGGTCAAAAGACTCAGGCCCACCATGAATGACACCAGGGAAACAGTCCACCCTGTGGAGTGGGATCTGTTTAAGACTTTCTTCTGTAAGGTGTGTGTACCCAGTGTTGTACCATGACCATAGAGTAAGTATCTGCACAAAAGGCTCAGGGGCTTATTAAAATCATTTTCCTTATCAATTACTGATGTAGTGATTCAAATGGGGGTCCTGTGACAGAGACAGCCGACCAACAAAGCCATCAAAATGAATTTTTAAAAAAGCTTAATTCAGGAGAAACTGATGGAAAAAATTCCACTAGATTTCTTTTTATTTCTTTTTTATTTATTTATCTTTAAGTAGGCGCCAACATGGGGCTTGAACTCACAACCGTGAGATTGAGATCTGAGCCCAGATCAAGAATCGGATTGTAAATCAACCGAGCCACCCAAGTGTCCCCCACTGGATCTCTTATAATAGCCATGAACTACTTCTAACTTTTTTAAAAAACTAGTTGTCTTAGGTTGGATTCCCCAAAAGCAGATTCTGAGATGAGGACTTTCAACAAAGTTATTTGTTAGGAAGGGTTCCCGAGAAACACTGGTAGGGGTGAGGAAGTGGGACAGAGGGGGTCAGGAGGCCGTGCAAGGGGCCAGTATCAAGGGGTAACCTTGGCTCAATCCCACAGAGCTCTAGGGCCAACTGGTGGAGGCACTGGAACACTTATATGCCTGCATACACTAGTCATTTTTAAAAGGCTGCCTTGGTGAACTTTGGGGGTGGGGTGCAGAGGTGAGGGGTAAATTCCCAGGCACTTCTGGCTCTCTTTGAGTACTGGAAAAGCAGCCTCTGGGAGTCTAAGAGCAGCCTCCCATAGCCCCCCACCAAAAGAGACACAGGTGGGAGGTGAGCACAAGAAAATGGTAAAGGGATGGAAGGGGGTATAGACAGAACACTGATAGCAGCTGCTATACTGGGGAAACTTTTCCCTGACACTTGCTTCCTATTCAGAGTTCTGTAGTTCTCCTTACTGTGGTTCCTCCAATCAGACCCCTCCTGTCGCGCGCCTCCTCTAAAAACAGGTAATGGAATCCCAGGTGCTTACCCGTTCTCTCTATCCGAAAGTGCCTGAAGCACTTAACCTGACCCACGAGATATCTCCAAACACTTCGTGGCTCTCAACATTGTGGATCCAACACTTTCACTTCTTAGTTACCATTTACATTTCAATCTGATCACCCAATTTTGACGCTGGCTTACCCAAACCACATTTCAAACCCAAATGAAATTTTAGATTTGCTTTGCACCCAGCCCACCCAAGCCCATTGACTTGCTGCCCAGAGCTTAGTTGCTCAAGAACAGTGAATCTCCCCTAATTCTAGCTCCCTCCATTTGGCCTCTTGATCTGGACTGAGCCCTTTAGGTATTGTTGAATTGTTCAGCCATGGTGTTTATGGAATTCTAACTCCCATAAAGCTGATAACATTCCCAAGAAATCAGCACCCACAAAGGAAAAGAAAAAATCTTGAAATCACAAGTTTGAGTGCCCTCTCCCTGTTAATATCCAGCTCCTTCCCTCAGAGCATGTATGTTTTTATGCTCTGATTGTCCTCATCCAACACACAATGAAAAAGCCCAAGGCATGCCTACTGATTTGCATCAAATTCTTTTCACAAACAGCAATAATGCTGTCATCCCACTAGAAAATTAATTTTGCCCTATTTAATAACTAAGAAGAAGTGGATGTGCTGTATATTTGCATGGTAACAGTATTAAAAGTGTTTGTTTCAGTGAAGCCAAAGCCAAGTTTCAATAAAGGAAAGGAGAACATCCAGCAAGCAAATTTCATTTCAAATTTACATTTCCCAGTGCCGTTAGTGTATCTACCAATGTTCTCAGAACACTGCTTTTGCCAACAAAGTGTTACTGGAACACAGTCATAGCCCATACCATGTATGGCTGTTTGTTTTCTATAATGGCAAGTTTGAGTAGCTGTGACAGAGCTGGTATGGTCTGCAAAGCCTGAAATATTTACTATCGAACATTTAAGAAAGTTTATCCACCTCTGCTATAGACAATAAGCAGTTACTGGTCACTCCAGATAAATATCACTCACAAACTGGAGCTAGGAGCAGCCTCTCCTTCAAATCCAGGAGCCCACCAAGAGTCATCTCATTAGAACTAAAGACATTCCTATCTCTCTGGAAATTCCAAAGGATTTAGGAACTCTGCCTCATGAATCAGGGTCAAAAACCAAACAGTAGAACAAAAATGTTCATAGTACTCTTATCAGTTAGGAAACTACAAGGATTTTAGGAGCTCCGTGCCACAAACTGGAGGCAGAGAACAACAGATATTTTTTTTCTATTAATTTCACAGGATCTAATTTACATCTGTGGCTGAGGGAAGGACTTTCTAAGAACAGGACATTTATCTTGAGGCCTGAAGAATGAATAGGCATAGGCCAGGTACACAGTGAGATAAAATGACGTGGCCTCCAGAAGAAACAGCATTTGCAAAGCATCTGAGGCAGGCAAAATGTGGGCACACAAGGAAATGAAAGGAAGCCAGTGTAGCTGGACCATCAGGAGTAGAGTGGCCAACCATTCCAGTTTTCAGTGCTAAAACTGAAGAAGTCCCAGGCAACCTAGGATGGCTGGTCACCCTAATAGAGAGACGGAGCATAACACTGGGTGAGGTTGGTGAAGAGGGGAGCAGGTAAGCAGGGGCCATGTGGGGCCATGTGAAAGATTTTCTATTTTGTATACAAAACACAATAGAAAGCCACTGGAGGACTTGAAGCAAGCAATGACAAACTCTGATTTACATTCTTAAAAGACCATTTTGGCAGCCATATAGAGAATGAACTTGTCGGAGGCCAGACACTAGCCAGAGGCAGATGTAACACTTCAGGTGAGGTGATGGACGGTTGCTTAGCCTTGGGCAGCTAGGATGTTCCATGAGTGGCCTGGGAATGGATTCTCAGAACCCATTTTATAGATGACAATTTGGGACTTGCAAAAGTTAGAGGATTTGTCTAATGTCAGACAGCCAGTGTGGGAAGTCTGGACTCAGTCTCTGATTTTATTCTGCAACTCTTGATTTCTCACTATTCTATGCAGGTTTCTTGCTTTGTATTTATCATGTAAAAAACAAAGTTAAGAAGATACATCAAATTGCATGATGAAAATTTCTGAGAGAAACAAAAAGGGAAAATAGATTTTGTATTTTATAAATGGTTGTGGTTTCTCCTATTTAATCAATTGTAAAACTCGACTTAAAACACAGGCAAAATTCATAGTTAAAATGGTGTGATAATTATTAACAAAATATTTAACAAGAAAGGACAAATTTATAAAAATGTAACAAAGCAAATAGCATAAGGATTGTGTTGCTTCCCTCAATCAAATGAAAATGATTATTTTAAACAACAGGAAGGAAGAAAATTATTAATGTTAAAGTGAGAAAATGTTACGCATTTCTAACTTTAGGATCTGAATTAATAGGATTTTATTGAAAAGTCCCCAGAAAACTTAATAGGATCGAATAAATCTTGACAATGGGAGAGGTATATGTAAAGATATATAAATTTGGGCCCATCTGTGTTTTTGTTGTATATTCTACTCAAAATTAGAAAAGCAGAACTGTGTTTTTTCCATTTGTACATTACATGCCTTTGTCAAATGCACCTAATTTTTCATAGGTCATTCCACTAAAAATAATTTCATATCTTCCCAAGAGAAAATTAAACAAAATAGGAATATGTTAATCTAAGACTGTAACTGGAGAGACAAAAATAGAGATAGCTGCATGTGTAATTTATCAGGGTTGACTGAGAACAATCTACAAGAAGGTATGCTCTGAAATCCCATGCCTCCAGGGAAAGCGCACATTTTACTGTCACCATACCTCCCGGTGTCTGGAGGTTTTATTTCTGTGACAATAACAACTGAAAATCAACCTGCTCTAAAGCATTGATTGCATTTGCTGAGGCTCCAGCTCTCCAAGGACTATTTTTCTGAAAAGTGAAAGAGTAATACAAAATAATTTATCAGACAATTTGCATCTTATTTGGGAGTCCTCAGTGGTGAAAACTGCTACGCCTAGCAAATGCTGGAGCCAAACGTGTGGGTGATTGATTCAGAAACTCCCAAGCTCTTTGGGGGTAAATCCATAAGTAAATGAATACACTTCACCACACAATTATCCCCACAGGAGGTCCCTCAAACAATTTCAAGATCTTGCATCCACCTGCTTAGCACATAAAATGATGTCCATTAAAGCATAAAGGTGTATTATCTCAGTGAGATTGTGGCTTTTATGGCCATTACAATAACACTGGCAACATCATTTCTGCTTATTAATGATTTCACACCCATGAAATTCAAATAGAGTAGGTTTTCTACCTTAGAGCGCCATATTCATGAACGGAGATCCTGCTGCTTCATTATCCTTTATGCCAGTTTATTAAAAATTGTTTAACAAGGCAGTACAAATGGAGAAATTATCCATGATATCCAGGAATACTTAATGCTGGCTTCCAGTGTCTCACTTCATGCCTAGAAGAACAGTTCTCAAAGAGTGGTCCAGGGGTCCCGGGAGTCCCCAAGACCCTTTCAGGGGAATCCAAAATCTAAATTACCTTCATAACAGTACTAAGATCTTATCTGCCTTTTTCACTTTCATCCTCTCATGAGTGCATGGTGGAGTTTTCCAGACACTATATGACATGTAATGTCACAATAAATCTAAATACAAAGCAGATATGAGAATCTAGCTTCCTTCTATTAAGCCAGTTACTTTTTAAAAACTGTAAAAATGTAAAACAATGCCACTCTTCTCAATAATTTTTTTTAATTTTGGAAAACATAACCAATTTTCATTATATGCAACAACATGGATGAACCCTGAGGACACTTTGCTAAGTGAAATAAATCAGTCACAGAAAGACAAACACTGCATGATTTCACTCATATAAGGTATCTAAAATACTCAAATTCATAGACTCAAAGAGTGGAATGGTGGTTGCCAAGGGCTGGAGGAAGGGAGAAATGGGGAGTTATTAATCAATGAGCATAAAGATTTAGCTAAGCAAGATAAGTTCTAGACATCTGCTGCATAACACTGCACCTATAATCAACAATACTATAGTACACTGAAACATCTAAAAGGGCAGATTTCATGTTAATTGTTCTTACAACAATGAATTAAAATTTAAAAAAAATTAAAATTAAAGACTAGCTGTCCTGTCAGGGTGCCCCCTAAGAGGAGTGCCCCATGACCCACTGGTTTACATCTACTTGAGCTTCAGCTATTCTGCCAAGGTGCCCTCTATGCATAGAGCCCCGGGACCCCCTGCACCCACATCAGCTTTATCTGTCCTGCCATGGTGCCTTCAGTACTTAGAACCCTGGGTCCCCCTAACCTGCACCTACTTCAGCTTTAGCTATCCTGCCAATGTACCCTCTGTGCATAGAACCCTGGGACACCCCCCCCAACCTACACCCACTTCAGCTTTAGCTATCCTGCCAGGGCACCCACTGCATGGAGAATCCCGAGACCTCCCAGCCCACACCAGCCAGTTCTAGCCAGCCAGTAAAAGTCACCAAATACACATAGGGGACAACCATATACAAGACTATTTCTTCAAGTTGAGGAGTAGTTGTTCCACCTAATCCAGAGAAACAAATAGAAAGTCAAGCAAAATGGGAGACAAAGGAATATGCTCCAAAACAAAGGCCAAGACAAAACCTCAGAAAAAGAACTAAATGAAACAGAGATAAGCAATATGCCTGATAAAAAACTTAAAGTAATAATCATAAAGATACTCACCAGGCTGGAGAAAAGAATGGAAGAACTCAGTGAGATCTTCAATAAGGAGAGAGAAAATATAAAAAAGAAACCCAAATCAGAGCTGAAAAATACAATAACTGAAATAAAAAACACACTAGAGGGAATCAACCAGTAGATTAGCAAATGCAGAAGAACATATCAGTGATCTGGAAAACAGGGTGATGGAAAGCACCCAAGCTGAAAGCAAAAAGAGAAAAGAATTTAAAAATGAGGATAGGTTAAGGGATCTCTTGGACAATATCAAGCAAACAAACATTCCATTATAGGTGTCCCAGAAGAAGACACAGTGGTAGGAACAGAAAACTTATTTGAAGAAACAATAGCTGAAAACTTCCCTAACTTAGGAAAGGAAATAGACATCCATGTTCAAGAAACACAGAGAGTTCCAAATAAGATGAACCCAAGGAAGTCCACACCATGACACATAATAATTGAAATGTCAAAGATTAAAGATAGATTTTAAAAGCAGAAAGAAACAAAAGTTTTATCAAAGAAAACCCTATTAGGCTATCAGCTGATTTTTCAGCAGAAACTTTGCAGGCCAGCAGAGAGTAGCATGATATATTCAAAGTGCTAAAAGGAAAACACCCATGACCAACAATACTCTACCTGGCAAGATTATCATTCAGATTTGAAGGAAAAATAAAGAGTTCCCCAGACCAAAAAAAAGTTAAGAAGTTTATCACCACTAAACCAGCCTTATAAGAACTGTTAAAGGAACTTCTTTAAGTGGAAAAGAAATGGCCATAATTAGACATAAGAAAATTATAAATAAAAAATGTAAAATATGACAGCATACACATAAAATGTGGAGGAGGGAGTAAAAAAAAGGTTTTTTTTTAGAATGTGTTTAAACTTAAATAACCATCAACTTAATATAGACTGCTATATACTTAGGATGTTACACATGAACCTCATGATAATTACAAAACCGAAACTTATAATAGATACACAAAAATAAAGAGAAAGAAAGCCAAACCATTACACTACAGAAACTCATCAATCACAGAGAAAGAGAGCAAGAGAAGAAGAAAGGAACAGAGAAGAATCACAAAAACAACCAGAAAACAAGTAACAAAATGGCAGTAAGTACATACCTATCAATAATTACTTTAAATGTAAATGGACTAAATGCTCCAATCAAAAACACAGGGTGGTGGAATGGATAAAAAAACAAGAACCATCTATGTGCTGCCTACAAGAGATGCACCTCAAACCTAAAGACACATACAGACTGAAAGTGAAGGGATGGGAAAACATTTACCATGCAAATGGAAACAAACAAAAAAGCCAGGGTAGCAATACTTAATATCCAACAAAATAAAAAAAAAAAGAAAGACTGTAACAAGGGACAAAAAAGGGCATTACATAATGATAAAGGGATCAATCCAACAAGAGGATGTAACAATTGTAAATATCTATGCACCCAACACTGAAGCACCCAAATACATAAAGCAAATACTAATGGGCATAAGGAGAGAGATTGATGGTAACACAATAATAGTACAGGGCTCTAACACCCCACATCTAGGCAGAAAATCAAATGAATGTCTTTGAATGACCCATTAGATCAGATGGGCATAACAGATGTATATATATATATATTCAACATTTGACATTCCATAATTCCATAATTTGACAGTCCACTCAAGAACAGCATATATATATATGCATACATATATATATATATGACATTCCATTCAAAAACAATGCCTATTCTTTTCAAGTGCAAATAGAACATTATCCAGAGTAGATCACAGGTTAGGCCACAAAACAAGTCTCAATAAATTAAAAAAAAATGAAATCATACCATGCATCTTTTCTGACCACAAGGGTATGAAACTAGAAATCAGTCACGAGAAAAAAAACTGCAACACACACAAGCATGTGGAGGCTAAACAAGATGATAAACAACCAATGAGTCAACAAAGAAATAAAAAAATATATGGAAGCAAATGAAAATAAAAATACATGGTCCAAAATCTTTGGGACACAGAAAAAGCAGTTCTAAGAGGGAAATATATAGCAACACAGGCCCACCTCGAAAACAAGAAAAAGCTCAAATAAGCAATCTAACCTTACACCTAAAGAGACTAGCAAAAAAAACCAAAACAAACAAAACCCAAGGTGAGTAGAAGGAAATAATAAAGATCAGAGCAGAAATAAAAGACACCGAGACTGAAAAAATCAATGAAACCATGAAGCTGGTTCTTTGAAAAGATAAACAAAATTGATAAATCCTAAGCCAGACTCATCAAGAAAAAAAAAAAGAACCCAAATAAATAAAGTCAGAAATGAAGGAGAAGTAACAACCTACGTCACAGAAATACAAAGGATTGTAAGAGACTACTGCGAAAAAATTAAAACAAAACAGTAAAAGCACTAATAAGCAAACAAATTTAGGAACTCAGGAATGAAGAAGCTATGGTAAAAAAGTTCGATAGGTTTATTCGAGTTAAAATTCCAAGAAAATCTCATTTTTTTTTTAGATTTTATTTTATTATGTTATGTTAGTCACCATACATTACATCATTAGTTTTTCATGTAGTGTTCCATGAATCACTGTTTGCGTATAACACCAGTGCTCCATTCAATACGTGCCCTCCTTAATACCCATCACCAGGCTAACCCATCCCCTCACCCCCTCCCCTCCAAAACCCTCAGTTTGCTTCTCAGAGTCCATAGTCTCTCATGGTTCGTCTCTCCCTCCGATTCCCCCGCCTTCCTTTTTTCCTTCCTACTATCTTCTTTTTTTTTTTTTTTTAACATATAATGTATTATTTGTTTCAGAGGTACAGGTCTGTGAAAATCTCCTTATTTTAAAGAATAAGGATCTGGAAATTACGGTTTTAGAACATAATGTAATTAATATAAAATTATAAACTTTAACAACGTAAAAACAAGATATAACTAAAATTGGGAGGTAAGGCAAGGAAAAGCCTTACTGTTTTGACTTCCTCATCAAGAAGAACAGGAATTCAACAAATATTATCTAAAGTGACACACATAGATACTAAAATGCCATAATGACTCTAGCCTTCACACATTTTTATGATCATTATTTTTATCCTTAAAGAATTATTTTAGTAACTAATATTTTTTAAGATTTATTTATTTCAGAGAGAGAGAAAGCAAGAGCACGTGTGCAAGTCAGGGGAGGGGCAGAGGGAAAGAAAGAATCTCAAGCATCTCCGCACTGAGCATGCAGCCTGACATCTTGATCCCACGACCCTGAGATCATGACCTGAGTCAAAACCAAGAGTTGGACGATTAACTAACTGAGCCACCCGAGCGCCCCAGTAACTAATTATCTTTTGTGGTAAAGAAACATTTATCTGAAGTTCAGCAATTACTCGATTTCAGTTTTTGATTTGTTAATTTCAAGTAAAATTACATTTAATACTAGGGAAAAAATACCACATTGCTTTTCTATTGCTGCTTTAAGGAATTATGGCCAATGTCGTGGCTTACACAATTTAAGTTTGTTATCTTACAGTTCTAGAGGTTAATCCAAAATGGTTTAAGCTGGGCTAAAATCAAGGTATCAGCTGGGCTGCATTCCTTCTGGAGGCTCTACAAGCCTTATTTTTTTAGTTTCTAGAGGCTGTCTGCATTCCTTGGCTTGTTGCACACACCACACACCGCCCCCGCCCCCCCCCCCAGCTTTCTCCATTTTCAAATCCAACAATGTCAAGTCAAGCGCTAATACTGTTACCTTTCTGGTTTTCTCTCTTCTGCCCTCCCTGTTCCACTTTTAAGCACCTTTGTAATTCTATTGAGCCCACCCAGATAATCCAGGATCATCTCCCTATTTTAAAGTCATCAGATTAGTAACTTCAATTCCCTTTTGCCATGTACATTAACATATTCAAAAATTCCATGGATTGGGAGATAGGTATCTTTGGGAAGTCATTATCCTACCTATCACAAACATCCTCAATATTGGTAAAAATGTAACTTTTTAAAAAAAGTGTTAGGGATAGTTTTTTCAATTAATGGTACTGGAAAAATTCCTGAAGATTCTTATTTGAAATAACCTCTTCATTCCTCTCTATTCTTCAGAATTATACCTTTTTTTTTCAAAATTATTGGTGATCACCTTAATGTAGACATACCTCTTATTTCCCAATTCTACACTTCCTGGTGGTATTAATAACATGCTTTCCAAAGTGGCTGGCAGAATACCTTGAATTTAGTAGATCCTCAGTAAATATTTGTTGATTTATATATTAATATAGAAAGTTCAATACAAATACAAGGCAGTATGTCATCAAAAGCAGGAGAGACAAAGTGCTAGGGGAGTTGAAGAGTGGGAAAAACACACCAGTCTACACTGGCTACGTAAGCTTTTAACATCAACAAACATTAATAATACAGTAGTAAAATAATTCCCATAATTATTAAGCATTCCAGCAGCTGTTCTGAGTGTTTTAAATATGTAATTTTATTTATTCCTCATAACCATGCTATGGCATGGATATTATTCATTCTCATCTTACAGATGAAGAAACTGAGGCACAAGATTTAAGTAATTTGACTTAGTTATATAGTGATTGACAAATCCAGAACTCCAACCTAGACAGCCTGACTATGTAACTTGATCTCTTGATTACTAGTTGAAAATTGGATGAAAGAGTCCATGTTTCTAAGAGTAAAGGAAATATATTATTTTCCTAGGGCTGATGTAACAAAGTACCACAAAGTTGCAGGCTGAAAACAACGGAAATTTATTTTCTCCCAATGTGGGAGGTCAGAAGTCTGAAATCAAGGTACCAGCAGGGTTGGTTCCTTCTGGAGGCTCAAAAGGAGCACCTGTTGTATGCCTCTTTCCTACCTTCTGGTGGATGTTGGCAATCCTTGGTGCTCCTTGGCTTGTAGATACATCACTACAATCTCTGCCTCTGTCCTCCCATAGTCTTCTCAGTGTATTTGTCTTGTTTTCTCTTCAAAGGTCTTGTCTCTGGATTCAGGGCCCATAATAATCCAGGGTAATCTTATGTGATGATCCTTATCTTAATTAAATCTACAAAGACCTTTATTCCAAAGAAGATTACATTCTGAAGTTCCAAGTGGACATATTTTTGGGGGCCACAATTCAACCCACTTCAGGAAGCAACTAAAGGCTTCTGGGTAGAAGAAAACTTCACTATAGGCTTATAAGGGTAGAACCAAGTCTGTTCTGCTTACTACTGTATTCTGTATTCTCTTCCCAGCAGAGTAGGCACCCAATAAATATCTGTGGAAGGTTGGCTGTTCATGGAAATGGTGTTCAGGGAATGCTTTGCTGAAGGATGTGAAAGGCAATTGCCTAGAAGCAGGCAGATCAATAAGGATACAAAAGAACAAGGATATAATAGTACCTACAAAGGTACAAGGATAATGGCAGTGGGAAATTCCTAAAAGGAAGAATTCCAGAATTCCTAGAAAGAAGCCCAGAAAGAAGAGGTTTTTTTTTTTTTTTGTAGTTTTGAAGAGATTGTTACAGAACCAGGCAATGCAACAGGTTTTGAAGCTCACAGAAGCAAACTGCCACTTGAGAAAAGAAAGTCTATTGTAATAAATCTTTCAGAGGAAAAAGAAATACCACTGGCAATTTTTTGGATCACTGTAAAGAACATAGAATTTCAGTCACATAGGAACCGAAGTAAATGGACATTGTTTAGACCACACAAGCATCGTGGAGATGGTAACCCACACAGCATGCTTCTATATGCCAGGCTGTAATAAAAGGACCATTACCCAACAACACACAAGAGGCACGCCACACTGGCTGGCATCCCAGGCCAGCTCTTTTCTGGTCCAGCTATCAGGCCTCTGTCTCCTTATGTAACCCTCTGACTCAGGTTTTGGTAACTGGCTCCACAGATGCCATTAATGACTTAACTATTTCCACCTGACACTTCATCTCTAATTAAATCCTCTCCCCTCTGGGGTTTTCATTTGCCATACATTTCGTCCGAGGCACTATCACGGTTATCTCCGTGCTGGCCCCTGACACAATCTGGAGGTAGGACTATGACCAACACCTGTATTAATTTTTTCTATTTAGCAGAGACCTGTCACAGCATCGAGGAGAAACCTCTGGGCTGAAAAAGAATATGGATTTGGGGCTGGGTCCCAGTTCAACAATACCTCTTTCATCCTTACCTCCTTGTCCTTACCTCTAAAAAAGAGTCATTAATACGTGTTGTCAAGTATTTGAGAATTTTAGCAAATCAATCCTTCCTTCCCAAGTAAGAAACAGAAAATGAGGCACACAGATTTTTTTGTGAATTTGAGTTTTAGAGAGTTGAAATGTAAGAGCAACATTTAATAATTGTATTATTGAATTATTGAAACAGACTTCCCATGAGAATAACCTGTAGAACTTTAAAAAAAAAAATTAGGTGCCCAGATTTTTTCCTGGAGCAGTGCTGCCCAAAAGGACTTTTCTGCAATGATGAAATGTTCTAGAAGTATGCTATCCAATACTGTAACCGCTAACCACATGTGAATCCTAAGCATTCTGCCCCCTCCCCGTTCTACTGCAATCTAATTGACATATAACATTATATTCGTTTAAGCACTTAAAATGTGACTAACATGACTGAGAAAAAGATTTTTTAATTTTATTTAATTTTTATTAATTAAAATTTGCATTCAAATAACCATATGTGGCTTAGTGGCTATCAAATTGGACAGCATAATTCTAGACAAATTGTTCTTAGTATGTGCTCCTCAAACCAGCTGCAGCATCACCAAGAAACTTGTTAGAAATGCAAATTCTTGGGCGTCATCCCAGACCTACTGAGTCAGAAGCTTTGGAGTGGGTGTGCTGGTAAAGGTTTAACAACTGGCTCTTGAGGAAAGCTCTGATTAGCAGCATTTGCTAATTTCCCTGGTGTAAGCACTCACTCACCATAGCTGATTTCAAGCTACCCACGTGCTATCACTGAACACGAGATAGGAAGATGCACACAGTAGGGTCCAGGAGTCAATATAAGCCAGCTCCCGAGTGCCGCTAAACCCAGCAATCTGTGTTTCAAGAAACCCTCCACGTGATTCTAATGTACAGTATTGTTTGAGAACCACTGATGTAGACCTTCTAAATCAAAGTCTAAGACGACAGACACTACGGTGTTTATATTTTTTAAATTCCCATAAGGGATTCTGGTAAGCAGCCCAAATGAAAAACCTGGACTCAGAATACATATAAGCAAAGTCACCTTGAGGAGGCAGTGGCCAGCTCAGCCTCCTGTGTTTGTGGTATCCTGACTCAGACTATGAAGACCTGCTCTCTCCTGAGCACGGACAAGCCTGAGCCTCGGCCCCTCAGACTAGAGGGTCACACCCAGCCTGCCTTCCCTTAGAGTTGCCATTCCAAACCTTCTCCCCTCTTGACAGGATTAATGATAGCGCAGGCATAACCAACTTAAGGGGCAGACCCAAGACATAAGCAACACTAGCCTCTAACCACAACTCCCACTTTTCTCTCCCACTTAAAAAAAAAAAGATTGAGAATTATATTATTAGGATAACCTAGAATTTGTTCCAATTAATTCTTATCTTAAGAAAATCTCTTACAGATATCTGAAGGCACCTTATAGTTGTTTGTAGCATACGGCAGTCAAAAAATACTGTCTTGAACAAGCCACTGTACCCTTCTTTAAGATAAATACAGCCTGTCTACCAGACTCGTGGTAAGAATCGAGTGATTTAATTATGCATATAAAATCCTATCTGGAATATTCTAATTCCATGTGCAGCCCTAAGGGAGGCAAAATAATACATTTGAAATGAGTACAAACTTTTCCCTATCTTAGAAATCTGTTCAGCCTGCTGAAATTTCTTGCTATTCTTTATAGTCTAACTAAAGGGGAAACTAATAGAATTTTTAGAGCAATTTGCCTAAAACCAGGGGGTCACTTATACATACAGCCTCCAAGGTAGAGCATAGAACAAATCCTTGTGTCTCAGAAAAACATCCTGATTTTATTACAAACCCAAAGCAGAGAGTTCTATTAAAATAAGTGCATGTATTACCTGAGTATTTCCATTGCAAAAGTCATAGTTATGCTCACCAAGCTCTATTTTCATCTGAATTTGGCCTAAATCCCAAATGAGACTACAGTGGAAAACTAATGTATATTCTTGCCCTTATTATGCTCCTTAGTATAAAATATATTTACATTTATAATGTATTTAGGGAAAATAGCTGGAAATTTTAGCTGCCAGTTTATGGGCTCAGAATGGCTGGCAAAGGAGCATCTTTTAAAGAACTCTGTCCCGGGTTCTACTTCTGGGTGTCACAGTGGCATTCCTGACCCACCAATCGGGGGGTGAGGGGCACACACATCTCTGGGAATTTGGCTTGGGTTCTGCGGGCTGTCTACCGTCTTGACAAAGAAGATAATTTTTTTTTATGCTAAGCTAATTGGCCCAGATGGGCATAATTAAGACCATAATTTGACAGGAAGAACTACCCAGCCTGAGCGATTTTATATTTCTCATAAATGCAAAAACTAGAGCAAATAAAAGTATTGTATTCCAAATCATAATTAATATGGTGAAGGTGTTTGTAAGCTATTATCAGAAGGTCTCCTGGGTAGTTAAAAACTGAAATATTATTTATCACCAATTTAGAGGTATTATGTGGAACTTGAGAAAATATTGCAACTTGCTTTGACATTTTATCTTTTTTTTTAGTAAGAAATGGTTGTGCACTTTCTGGTTCATACACTGTGCAAAGTTCTTTGCTTACCACCTAATTTATTCCTCCCTTTACCCCTGAAAAGTGGGTATTATTATTCCCATTATGCGGATGAGAAAACTGAGGCTTGGCAATAATTTTTTTTTGCCCCAGTTCACACAGTTGGTAAATGGCTAGAAGTGGGAAAGAGACAGAGTCTGGCTCCAAGTTTCTTTCAGGTACACCAGCAGCTTCCAGTCTAGTGGATTTTTGTGACATGTCTATGGATATTCCAGAAGTTTTAGTCATTCTTCCTTTGCATATATTGGAGGTAAGTTTACCCTGAGTTAGAGAAAAGTACTACATTATAGATTGTTTATTCAAATACTATTTTATTCATCTCAAGCATATGGAATGACTTGCCTCAATGGATGCGTGCGGCATTTATGGAGGGGTGTCTGTCAGATGTCCTTCCAAGAACTTGCTCATTAGCTGCAAAGCACGCAGTGAGCTGGCAGCCTCCAACTGCAGCAGTTGAGGATCTGTTGAGCTGGAGGGGACAGTAGGGCACAGCATTTCTGCCTAACGCAGGATTCCTCTATGGGCCATCTTTGATCCAGAACTCTCCACCGGGTTGACTGAGGCTATCTCAGAGCTCTAGTAAGGCCTGAGGCTATTCTACCCACTCCTCCTGCCTTCCTGCTCGCCTATCACACGGGTCAGACCTGCATCACAGTCTGGAGCCTTTCTTTGCCTACTCCTGATCCCACTCTCATTTTTCTTTCAACAGAAATTACCCTCAATACATCTACACTTCTCTGTCTTAGTGTCTGCTTCCCAGAGGACCCCGCCAATAAAACCACTAAAGAGTTATTTTCACATACAGGTCTCTACCAACCCTATTATAAGAGTAATGCACCAACCAGCATTTGCTCGTGCTCTGTCTTAGGTAAAGTGTTGTCATGGATTCCATGGGGAGACTAAGCTGACGCAAACAAAAGAGACGAGTGTGCACCTGTAACACAGACTATACTTCGTAAAACCCCTTCATTCCCATTAAATGTGTACACTTAGCAAATACATGAAGGAATCTGAGAGGATTACTTTGTGGTGATGTGACCACTTCTATTAAACTAAATACTGTTCTATGGGTAGTGAAGAAAAAGAAACCCTATTTATGCACAGTGGTGGCTTACATTAGAGATTATTTAAATGGAGGGGTATCTATAAAGGAAGAGGCAAGGTCTAGGGGACTCAAAAAGCACGCATGGAGGATTTACATTCCCATGTCTCTGACACTCCTCCTTTATTTTTCCTCTTCCCAAGATCCATCTGGTAAAATGAGATTACCATCTCCCTTAAGAAGAAAGAGTAAAAGTTATAGGGGAACACCAATGCACACGAATTAGCCTCTCCTGGCAACTTGTTATTCTACTGTTTCCCCAACTGAATCAATGTCTGCAAGAAGTGTATGCTGCTCATGACAAAAAGCATTAGTGTTCTTATAGAATTTTCCCCCTAGATTTAATCATTTATTCAACAAATATTTACCAAGCACGAGCTCAGAGCCAGTCACTGTGTCAGCAGGTGGGAATAAAATGAGCCAGACATAGTCCCCGTTCTTGTTGAGCTTAGAGTCCAGCTCAGTCTCTTCAAACTTGAATGCACATACACATCACTGGGATTTTGCAGCTGCTGAGCCAGTAAGCCTAGGGTGGGGTCTGAGATTCTGCATTTCTAACAAGTTCTCAGGATGCTAGTGATGCAGTCCTCAGACCATGGTTTGAGGAACGAAGGACTTTTCCGGCCCATTGGCTTTCAGCTGCTGTGCTGTGACAGGCTTCTGTACTGTGAGCGCTTCTCGGAGGTGCCATCAAATTGGAATCAATGAATACTGTCAATATAATGGGAAACATACACTTTTATCATGATGCCTTTTTAGTGGAATTTTGAGTTGTGAGATCAACATTTGTAAGAGTATGATTTACTGAGAGTAAAAAGTAAGAGGTGAGGTATGGAATGACATCAAGATGGCTCAATGGTCTTCTGGGAATAGGTGAAAATGTGGCCTCTGAACACACCTGCACAATCAGGACACTGACCCACTCTCGTCATCAATAACACAGAGCTAATGGGGCTAAGGGAAAAAACTGTTTTAATTTTCCAAAACTTGCTTTTTCTTAACCAATAGTCACCTTTTTAAAAAATTTCATTTATTCATTTGTCAGAGAGAGCACAAGCAGGGGGAGCGGCAGTCAGAGGGAGAAGCAGGCCTCCCGCTGAGCAAGGAGCCCAACGTGGGACTCGATCCCAGGACCCTGGGATCCTGCCTGAGCCAAAGGCTAGTAGTCACTTTCTAGCCCTCTCTAGTATACCACTAAAATTTCTCATCGAGAACACTATGAACACACAAAGGTTAGTCTTCTTCAAAATGTGTAATCTCACAAATAAAAGGAGGCCAAATATATAGCTAGAGAACATATATTCATAAGCAACCACTTATGCCAACTGTTAAATTATTATCTCTTAGAATGGGGCTGAGGATATGGAAGGCGGAGGAAAGGAAAGAAGTTCATTTAGTTCTAAGCTGTGTGAAGCCAGGAAAGCAGGCCATGTAGGGTTAAGCTGGGGTTGGGTTTGTTTGTTTTTCCTAGATTCACAGAAGAAAAACGAATCTGAGATATAAAATGGGTAAAGTCACTTCGCTCTCTCTACAACCCCAAATGCCCATGTACAAAATGCAGTGAAAGCCTGCAGGCATCTTAAACTCATCTACAAACATGTACTTAGCTGGCCAATCTCTAAGAGTAAGAACTTCCATTAATAATTTAAAGGAGCCATGGCCGGGAAAAGAAACTAGGACAGGCCCAGGGGTGAGCAGGAAAGACACGGTTAGCTGTGAAGCTAGGGATGCAGAGTTACACTACACATTCCTAAAATGTAATCTGACGTGTGGATACCAGTGCACAGAAAAATGAGTGTATAAAGAACTCTTCCCACGATCTCAGAAAGAAGTCTAACTTGTGAGCTGCAAATGCCGGCAATGTCACAAACATCACTTTCTGTAGACAGATGTGGGGAAATGGACTTTTTTAGAATAAGTCAAATTCATTACACTGCTTGCACACAGACACGCTACTATGAAACATGGCAATCACTTTGAACCTTTCTTAGGCTTCCTATTTTTCTATTTTGAATTTTTTTTTTGGAAGCAAGAGAAGAAGAGAAGGCAGTGGAAAATGCTGTTAGTCCCGAACGACAGACGGTATTAGGTACTGCTGCCACAGTTCCCTGCCAGGAAGGTTTTTTTTGTTTGTTTGGGAGATGTGCTATTTCACTTCCAAAACTCAGAGACTCCGACAAGTGAACACAGGAGGTGGCTGATAGTGCCGAGGTCCTCGCTGCTACAAAACAGGCCCTCTACGAAGATCAGAGAAGACACATTTAAATTCCTATCACAAATATCTAAATTCAAACCTGGCCTGAACAAACACCCACGGAAAATACTTCAATACCTTCAAAAAATTAGCATATGAATCAAAGATGGTTATTGGACTGGAAGCGAACGCTATCCGCTACAGCTCTCTTAGTTTTCTGTGACAGCTTAACTTCCTTCGGACGTCGGAGCGATGTTCTCCTGTTGGTGGGTGCGGGAGCCCTGGGCACAGCTGTGAAACTTGCAGGCATGGAAAATAATTTCATCAGCCAAAGAAAAACCATTCTATGTTATGTCCAAAGTGCTGTCTGAAGCACACAGTATCAGAGGGTGTAGTCTATTCTATTCTGCAGTCTATCTGACCTTAAAGCCATGATTGGTGCTTATTTAATTTTCTCCCTAATTGATTCATTCCAAACATGACCCATGACAGGACCAGCAAGGCCACCGAAGCATGCTCTCCGGCCTACCAGCAGCACCTTCAGTGTAACAACTGCTGTGTTAATTTATGTAGGGTGAAGGGATAGACCATGCAATCACATACAGCTTTCGCAGGACAGAAAATTAGTTTGAGGGGTCCAGAGGTGCTGGTTTTCTCTAGGAGTAGCCGATGTTCTTGGGGACCGATTTTCCTCTTATTTCTCTCCTGCCTGTTTAGGACACAAGAGTGAAGTGGCCGGTGGGGCAGGTGTTAATCTGCATCCACTTCAAGTTTTCAAATTGGATACAATCCTTTAAATTTCAGTTAGAGGCACCTACCCAGCTTCTCCTATGGAAGGAATGGTCTAAATTATTAAATAATGCCTCAGGGTGGAGAATCAGCACATCTTTACTCAATATTAGATTCATTTTAATTACCCTCTAGAGCGGAGGAAATTAGAGTGTCTGCAGGAGCCTTTATTCCTGGGTGTAAGTACGAGAGTCAGGTGGAAACACTACCATGCAACACAAATTTAACTCGGTGGCATCTGTGACAAATCTGAAATAAAACCACCATCAATTTATATTTAGAAATGAAGTCTTTAAGACATCTAAAGCTCTGGGAGTGATGGGACATCTAGGAACATAGACGTGACACCTCCCAGCGCTTTGTCTTTTTTGAGGTCTACTGAGCCAGGCAGCTCTACCAGCTTCTCTGGGCTGGGTTTTGGAGTCCGGGCTGTTATTTTTTGTTCTAGTATGTTCGGGCTGCTTTCAGAGGACATGAGGTCCTATGAGACTTGCTGGTATGGGTTCCTGCCACACCAGTGTGACACCTCCAACTATAAAGCCTGAAGAGAGGAGCTAAGGGATCCCAGGCCCTCATCTTTAAGCCAATTTTCCTCTGGAGAGAAGACCCCAAAACTCTGTTAACATTCCTTGTGGAAGGCAATATTGCTCAGTTGACATTAGAAGATGTCATTATCTGGACTAAGGACTTTGTGTCCCAAGTAATACTAGAGATCTTCGCAGTTGCCTTCTCTCTCCATGACCTCACCAGAGTCTCTCTCGTCTATCCATTAGCTAAAGCACAGACTGAGGCATTACTCTTAATGGTTTTTTTTCCTTTCTTCTTTTTTCTGGATATCTTAGCAAAGTTCTTTTTATTTATCAACTTTATTGAGGTATAATTGATAGACAATAAAATGCACTCATTTAAAGCACAGAACTCAGCGAGTTTTAACAAATATATACATCAGGGCAAACCACCACCACAATCAAGGTATCGACTTTTTCCATCACCACAAAAGATTCCCTTGTGCCCTTTGAGACAATTCCTAATTCCCAGACAACCACTGGCCTCATTGCTATCACTACAGATAAGTGCTGCTGGTTCTAGAACTTCACAGAAATGCAATCATTCAATATGAACTCCTTTGTTTGTGGCCTCTCTCACTCAGCACAGTATTTTTGGTATTCATCCATATTGTTGTATGTATTGATATTTTGTTCCTTTTCATTGCCAAGAAGTATTACATTGTATGGATAAACCATTATTTACCCATTCATCTGTTGGTTGACACTTATTTCTAATTTTTGGTACCACGAATAAAACTGCTAAGAACATTTGTGTACAGATCATCTTGGAGACATGCTTTCCTTTCTCTTAGGTAATTATCTAGAGGTAGAATTGCAGAGTCAGTGTTTTCATTTTTTAAAATTAAAACAATAAAAATATATCATTGTCTAACAGATTTCAAATCACTTTATTTCCACTTGGACATTTAAAGGGAAGAGAGGACACCATAAGTCACAGAGCAGGCCACAGCCACAAAGGGCATGCGGACTTCTTATGGGCAAGCAAAGGACAACGCCCCCTGAGGTCAGAGCTTTCTCTGAGCACAGGGAAGGGGCTCGGGACTTGCTCAAGGAGTAGCTGAAAGGGTACTTAAGTGACAACTGGTCAGGCCATGGGCAGGCAGCCACGGCCTACCCTAGTGAAGCTTTATCATCTGAACAGGTGGATTGAGAGCCATGCTCTGTCCGCACCAAGCTCATGAGCCTCAAGCTATTCCAGCTTTGCAAGAAACCCTATTCTGCAACTCAACAGGGAGCTGCTGAAAATAAAGCTAAATGCAATGACATTCCTGGCAGAAATTAATGTGCAAGAAATCATCAGTATCACATGCATGGGGTTAGGGATAGGGATAATTTCTTTAATGTTCTAGTTGTGCTTTCTCATTTGATTATAATGGTTATCCATGACTTTGGCTAGGTTAAATCAGTGGTAGTCAACGAAATGCATATCAAATGTAAATAACGTCTTACTCAGTTTTCCTTCTCTGCAACTAACTCCTCACATCCCAGAGGGAATTTTCCAATTCAACATCAAAGACTGATTAAACATTTGGTGTAGAAGCTTCAAAAAAAGACTGTGTAATTTTATTTTACATATACATGCTAGATGAAAAATAAATAAAACTTCCTCTGGGTGCTAAAAGTTTGGAGTCAAATCTTCTAAAAGGCAAAGAGAATGGGGAAAATAACCACTTCAGAATTCATCAACAAATTAAAGTCTCATATCTCAAAATTTCATGATACAGCTTTATGATCACTAATAATCTTGAAGTGGCCCATAAGTCCAATCAATCATCAACCCAAAGGTTATGTTTTCATAGTTCTAGGTCTCCCTTTCCAATTTAGAAAAATATAAATTCACAGGAAGGAAGTAATAAGGGGAATGTTTAACGTATTTTACAAGGCATTTGGCCCAACTAAAACCATAATGTGTTTTTTGGATCTGACGGCTTATTATGGGAGACCTAAGTAGTGTTTTCTTATAGCATAAATAAGGTGGTCAAAGGAGTAGATTTGACCATTTCCAGTTTGGCTGGTAAATCAATTTCTGGTCTACCATATTGAAACCCCCTTGACAAAAGACAAAGGAGGACATCAGCGTGAGTCTCCTGGTAGCAGGTGCAACCTGTGGTCAGGGCTAGCTTAGGAGTAATTTGACTACTACAGTTCACAAAAATTAGCAAGAGTCCCACAAAGACTCTGCCTTTTGAAAGTCCAACTCATTTGTCTGCTTCCTGAGAATCTATTGCTCCTACCCACACCCTCCAAATGCACACACTTTGGGGAAAATGGAAAGGGTGCTCCTCTAGAAAGCAGGCACTTTTGAGTTCTTGAGCAAATTACATAATGTCATTGGTTTCTCATTATGAAATGAGTAGTAAGTACTTTTCTACTTGAGACCCAGAGGCTGGGCCCAGACCTCTTTTTTTTTTTTTTTTTAATATTTTTTCCCTTTATTTTTAATAGGACCTGCCTGTTCGGTTCAGCAGGAATCAAAAAACATTTACTCAATGCCTAATTGCAATAGCTAACATCTATTTTTTTATATATTTATTTATTTGAAAAAGAGAGCACAAGCAGTGGGGAGAGGCAGAAGGAGAGGGAGAAAAAGACTCCCTCCTGACCTGGGAGCCTGAAGCAATGTGGGGCTCAATCCCAGGACCCTGAGATCATGACCTGAGCTGAAATCAAGAGTCGAAAGCTTAACCTACTGAGCTACCCAGGTGCCCCAATAGCTAACATATATTAAGTAGCTATGCCATGTCAGGCATTGGTGATAAGCCATGTTACCCACTGTCTCAGGGAGTTCCTTCCAACCATCCTAGGAACCAGGTCCTAGCATGATGCCACATTATAATGAAGATACTGAGAAATGAAGAAACCCACTCATGGGCCCAGACCTCTTGATCCTAGACCACCCACTCAATATCCTGTTCTGGGGCTTCCTCTTTATACACAGGGATGGCTCTGCCTTACAGTAAAGCACAAGTCATCCACATCACCCAATAGCCTAACTCTCAGTTTTATATTTTTAGAAAGAAAGGCCCATGGGATATTTCTGTGCTTCTAAGTTTTACCTTTGGAAAATAACAATATATTAAAGAAATACCTAAAAAGGCTCTAAGATGCAAATCCGTCTGATATACATATTTGTTTGTCAATAACACCTGTTACCAGATGGCTTCCACAACACCATTTTAAAAGTTGGCAAATGCCAACCTAAAGAGCTTCAGGTGCTAGTTTCCTTACAGGTGAAGGAGGCAGCACAAGTTCTAAAAGCTGTGTCAGGAAGACATCAAATGCAAATTCGGGCTGAGATGACCAGTCAATCCAAATTTCACTACTTTCACTCTCAGTTTGCAAAGAGGACTCAACTACTGCCCAAGAGAGTTGTTACACCATTGTGCAGCCCTGAGGACACACCTGAAAGACCTCCCACAACAAAGAGCATAATTGGTCAAGGGCCCCAGGGCTGTGTTCTGGAATCCATCCCTGTATTCTCTCAGAGGCTACTACCACTGCTAAAGTATAGCAGGGATACTAAGGCAAGCCCCCCTGATGGCTGACTTTGCTTAAAGACTTCCTGATGTCTTGGTTGCCTCTGTTTGCCTAGCAGACTAGTACACATCCACCAAACCTCTCTCTTTTCATTTGGAACATGACTTGAATCATGGTCTGATGGTTCAGGCTTTTCCAGCTCCTTTCCTAATGTCTTTTATGCAGATATTTTCCTAATAATTTCCCTAATAATATCCTTGCACTTTTGTTCCCATCTTGACATCTGCTTCTCAGAGGGCCAGACTAACATATCATTCATTCATTTATTCAAGATATATTTATCGAGTGCCTATACTATTCCTGGCACTTTGTCCCAGGCACTGGGGAGGGTGGTACAAGCCTGAGATGGCCCCCATGGTCATAACCCTCTCTCCTGGGGTCATAAATTGTTCCCCTTTCTTTGGCTTTTACTGTATGTTGGGCACTGAGGCAAGAGCACATCACATGCCTACTCTCATTTGCTTTCCACAACTCCTAAAGGAGGTACTGTTCTTGTTTCATAGATAAGGAAACTGAGATCTACAAAGATGAAGCTGTCCCCTCATAGGGGCAGCTTTTGACTCCAAAATTCATGTTTTCAACCATTAAGCTATGCTCTCTCTCTCCCATTTGAGTTACAGCTCTGAGCACTTCGCTTCTGGCAATGATTGCACATCCATATGGTTGATTTTCCAAAGCCTGACTTCATTTATTCACTTTAAATTTATGAAGGCCAGGGAAATCACTTCTAGAAGAGGGAAACAGTACTTCAGAGCATTCACAGTCCTACACTATTCCAGAGTCAGTTAATGATGACATTGTTTAACTCATGTAGAAGAGGTTTCTCACCTGGTGTGAGTTTCTAACTCATCTTCATCTATTACAAAGAAGATAGAAGAGAACAGACAAATCCCTTGGCTTCTCTGCTTTTTATCCTGGTCCCAGCTCAGCTCTGGCAAACTGATGGAAGGTGGTTACATCCATCCAAGGCTTTTCTCAGAGGCCAGCCAGGCCTACTAGAGGGTCAGCCACACCAACCCATGTGCCAACCCTTCCGAATACTGACGCAAACTCATACCATGATCTCCAAGGTCAGTCATACCATGATCTTCTATACTTGACTCAAGTGGGTCAAGGTCCAAAGAAGGAATGGGCTGAGACTCAGGCAGGTTCTCTGAAGTCAGGTCATCAAATTCCTTGTGGAAGGTAATTAACAGTTCATGAGAAGCTGATAGAAGGAAACAGGATTACCACAAATGAAACTATTGTTTAGAAGACTATTTGGAAATAAAAATCTGTCAAATCCTCTCCCTTAAACATGATACCACTTTCAAATTTCAGAAAGGCAGCCTGGGAGAAGAGAAGCAGCCTTGAACCAACTCAGCAGGTGACCTGAACCTTCCATGGCATCCGTTTCAGGGCCATGACTAGGGTGGGGCAGGAGGAATGCCCAGGTGCACAATGGAGGTATTCACTTTCCAGCTCATGCAAGAGCAGGAGTGATCCACAGCTAAGAACAAATACCCCCTGTAATTCTGCATCCAGGGTCCCACACCCACCTCCCCCTAGTCCAGCCCTGCTCGGTTCCTCATCTCAGAAGTGGAGCTGTTGGCCTGGATGACTTCCAAGTTCTCATCTAGCTTTAACAGTGCTGTGATTCTGCTCCAGTGCTCCAGCTTCCTAAAGAAAGAGATCTACGAGGACACATGAAAGAACTCACACTTCAAATAAAAGCAAAAGTTAAATCTCTCAAATATATCAGTAGGTATTTCAATAGATCATTTTGTTTTTTTCTGTTGTGTGTGTGTGTGTTTGCAACCTAGAGCTAATGTTGAACTGACCTATTTTCCTTGATAAGTGGTTTTCATGGAGAACTACACCAAGAGGGTCTTCTTATTAAAAACAGAAGGGAAAGCTCAAACTCATCTTAATGAATAAGTGAAATAAAGCCATGCCACACTGTGGTACATAACAGCATTTGTGAAAATACAGTCATTAAATATTTTTTAAGAAGTCCAGTTTTTGCACTGTATAATTGCTGTAGGAGGTGAAATTGGTTCCAAATTTCAAAGGATCACTGACAGTGCACAGGCAACCTTAAGAACAAAGAAGAGATTGCATGAAGTGTGTTTTCACTTCTACTTCAGAAATTATTGGAAAATAAGAATTTGGACCTTCAATTGGCTTTGATTTGCTGAGGTTCTCTGAAGAGAACAGACAGAATTGTTATAATTGCTTCTCTTAGAAAGGATTTGCTCTGATCTTTGATCCCCTTTACTATTTCATATATGGAGACCTGATCAGTTACACACTTCTCACAGAAACCCAGTTTTGGTACCATCACAACTACAAGTGCCACAAGATAAAAGAAAGACCGGGCTTATCCAGTGTATTATGGATTCTAGTTGTTTTAAAGCTACCACCCTTTAAGGAAATGGTGCCTAACATGATTCCACGTTCAACTAGGTGGTGATTTCAAAGCCCAAATTCAGCCAAGCAGAAAATGCCTGCCAAAATAAAAGGCCCTGTTAGTTAGGATCTGGTAAAACAAGCCATTCTAAAGGCCTCAAAGAATTTTTATAACATGTTTAAGAAATGACAGAGCCAGCCCATTTTCTCCCCTAACTCTGATTTTATCTCATACAACTGCTTTTGAAATATAAAGCATTTTGCATCAGCTGGCAAGAGAGAAGGAGTAAGAACCAGAGAACCGAGCCCCAGCAAAATCAGGAAGAAATTAAATCATAAATATGTGTATGAGCAGAGATAGGAGCCTTTTCCTCTTTCTTCCTTTACTCCTCTTCACGTTTTTCTTTAGCTTCTTGCATCTGATTAATCCAATTTCTTTCTTACATTTTATTTCCTCTTTTCCAGCTCATTGATGCCTTTTCTTGAGATGTTTAAAACCCTTCAGTCCCTCCGCAGTGTCTGGCTTCCCTTTGTTCTTTGAATATCATTAAACCTGCCTCACTCTGTGCCTGTGAATATGATTAACCGTGTCTCTTGCCTAGCCTAGCCTCCTCTCTTCATCCTTCTCCTGGGGCGAACAAGAAAGTCCAGGTCACTTTTCCTTTACTTCCAACCCCATGAAATGCTTTTTTCCTAAAGAGTCTATAAGAAAGTCTGTTAATCGGTGGCTTTTCCAGGTCTTACTACATCTGAAGGTGAATGGCTTTCAAGAGCCTCAATTTCTGTCCATTATTAATCAGAGTGTGGTCCTGGATAAGCAGCCTCAGAATCACCAGGGAGCTTGTTAAAAATTCAGCATCCCAAGCCCCACCCCAGACCAGCCAAATCAGAATCTGCCTTTTAACAAAACCAATAGGTGATTTGGGTGAATTTTGAAGTTTGACAAGCATTGCTGTAAGCTATAAGAATTTAGAGAAGAGCCAGTCGATTGTGGACCTGTGAGGTCAAAGAGGATTTGCCTAAAGAGAAAGTGACATTTGAAAGTGAGAAGGTGGGATACTAATGAGGGGCCAAGATGGAAATGGCTGATATAATTGCATAAAACAGGGCAAGATACCTGGGGGGGGGCGGATTGGAGGGATTGCCGAGCAACCCTGTCTGCAAGACTGAACCAGCTAGAGGATATCATCTGCAAGAGCCAAGCGTTTCCATTCACCAGGTTCTATGAATGGGAATGATCCCATCTTCCATGTCTCTGGGACCCACAACAGATCCCACAGCTGGCTTTACTTAACGGGGTGGGAGATGAGCAGAGAGGGGGGCAAGTGGGATTGAGCACATGTCACCAGTGTCCCCACATTATCTGCTAAAGGGTCCAAGAAAGAGATACTCTTAAGGTCAGAGAAGGTGGGACCCCTCCATCTCGTCCAACTTTGGGTTTTCAGAAATCGACAACACTCACAACCATTGAATAATTGAGAAAGGTGGGTTACCTCTCAGATGGAGGCAGAAAACAAGTGACCCTAAGCTCTGCTCTGCCTGGCTGAAAGTGAGCTTTGCTGGGGGCTCCTGCAATGCCCCAGGGTTTGGAGCTCTCTGTTCACTGAGCTACAGCAGAATGAGTGTCCCCAGACTTCAGAGATCAGCCCGACAGCCTCAGGGGGGCTTGGCTCTTCCTGCCAAAGAAAAAGAATCTCCTTCAGATACAGAGATTCCCCAGTGAATGAACAACCAGAATTTGAGACCTAAAGTTCTCCATAAAAATGACTCCTTCCCATGTCGCTTTTACCAGAAGAGCTAGGAAGTTGGGGTTGATGTCTATTGTCCAAATATGATCCTGAAGAAAGACTTCCTTAAGTATCAGAGCCTATACCATGGCTCATGAAGATGTTTTTAACCATTAAAGAAAATGTATTTGCTACTGAGGGGCTTGGGATGCTGAAGAAATGATTCAGGGTCCATTTCATGTGACTCCGCAACCCTATGTATTATTGGACATCCAAGGTAATTATTCAGAGTTCGAAAGGGGTTATTAACACAATGCACAATGATATAGATAGGAGACAGAAAATAAAAAGGGAAAGAACAAAAAATAAGACAGAACGAGAACAATGGATTAAGAGGTAATGCAAAAATAGCACAGCTGAAATTCAAAATTAGATATACACGCATTTGTTCTGCAAAGTCATAATTTTACTCATCCAATTGTTCATTCCATGCTGATTGAGTTTTCTTGTACACAGTAGGCACTTGATGTTTTTGGATCAATGTATTGATCCATCTCTAAGTACAGATGCTCTGAATTAGTGTCATCACTAACCATTGGCCTATATGCTAAAATGAACCCCAGTACCTCCACCCTAAATAGGGCAAAATTGGTCTGGATGCTCTTTTTTCCCCCTATGTCCCTTTTCCTACCTGACTGGCCACATGAATGTGATGAATCTAAGCAATTAAAGGTCTGATGTAACATTTAAAACAAGAGAGCACTTACATGGAGTATATCAACAGTTAGCTGCTCAGAGTTCCGAGATCTCAACTCTTGCATTCTTTTGTTATTTTCTTCATACTTTTCTTCTGCAAGCTTCCTGCAAATTTAAAGTGAGTGTAGAAAACAGCTGCATTTTGCTAAAGCCATATCTATATTATGCAGGTAAGTGTGATCCCTGTTTCAACAGGCAAACTGGGGTGTTGAGAAGCCAGGCCAACGGGTCTCTCCCTCATCAAGGTAAATGCAGTGTAGCACTCACTGGATTCTCTTTTAAAGCACACATGATGATGCTCTGGTTCCTTATCCATCCTTAGGATCCCTAAAATGCATCACTGAAATTCAGAATTAGATATACACACATTTGCCATATGGCAATTTCAAGAATAAAGTTATTTAGGTTTTATAAAACAAAACATTAGCATGTCTGTACTTCTCATTTTCTAATTTCCGGGGATAACATTTCTTAGAAGCAGGGGTCCCTGAACATTCCAGAAAAAAATCCCAGTTTCTACCAGGTGATTACACTAGGGGTTGACACATATTAAAAACACAGAATTCTTATCACGTCAGATTCCTCGTGAGGATCTGTGGGACTCTGAGGCAAAAGAAGGCAGTCTGGACCTCTGCACATTCTCTGTGATGGCAAGGGTGTGTGTCACCAATACCCAGACCATGCTCAACATGTACTAATAACTCAATTACCGCTCTCAGGATGAATAAACCCACAAACAAGGAGAAGAGAGCTAGATTTCAAAGAATTTACTGAAAGAACTTGAGAGCCACTGTGAAGGGGAATTTTTCTCCAACACATTTTGTCTTGTCTAGTATAGAAGAGGTAAATGTCATAGACTTGCTACTAAGCCGGAAGAAAGATTTAAGTTCTTGTGATTACTTGTGTGCTAATTTAGATTTAGATTTTTTGAAAAGTCACTGAATATCCCTGTAGTCAAATTTTGTTTATAAAGTGGGTACATTACATCCCTTCTGACAATAGAGTCGTTTTCTAGCTAAAACACACGACTGTGCTCAAATTCTAGAAATAATGATCAAAAACAATTCCAAAGCAATTCATTCATAAAATTAAGACCAAACTTTATTTATAACCATTGCCTTTAAATAATAAACATATTGAAGGTCATATGGAAGATCTATGACTTTCTTTGTGTATAAAAAACAGTTTTAATCTGAAATATAATTTGTAATGTGCATGTAAGTTATTAAATTGCCTTTTTGATTTGTTCCTGTCAGATTTAATTTTCCTTTTAAACCCTCAATGACAAGAGTCATGGCACCCCAGAAATAATGCTATTCCTGAGGCCTCAGAAATAGATCCAGGACTGTTAGTTGATACAATGGCTCAAGCAATTTATGTAAATATATTTTCTCAGTCAAACCCACACTGAGTGGTGCAGTGGTTTGCAGAAACCAGCTTGTACTTGTTCCCAAGAGCAGACTGTGTACATATCTTCTAACTGAACATTGGATGATATCACATTGGTAGCTTGAAATTGGCCATTGCAGGAACATTTACACCCTCCAGCCCCACAAACCCAGAGGTGGTGGTTGTTAAACATTTACCAGCACACGATTGCCCATGGTGCACTTTGACAGAAATCTTTTTCCACATTGATTACAGAAAGCATGAGTTAAGGGAAAAGAAGTAGTCTCACAGATTCTTACTTGGTTCCAAATGGTATGTACTGTAAGTGCAAGAATACCTCCAAATTCTTTTTCAGATATGTTACCAAGGTCACAAAATGAACAGATTTGAGTTTCAGGTCTTTTCTGTCTCTCTAGTTCTTAGTTGGGGCTTCTAAGCTACCAAAAAGTTGGCAGAGAAAGAAAGAAGAAAAATTAGGAGACTGGATAACCTACCAACTGAAAAATCTGTCTTCGAGAAACTGGGAGTCTAGGGCTCTTTGGAATCTCCCCTTTTCCTGTAAATACTTGAATTACCAGCAGGGTTGCCCAGAGCAAAGGGCTTCACTTGACAGAGCAGAGCTGCTTCCAGTCTGCTTTCTAAAGCCCACAATTTCCTGCCGGTACATTCTTCTCACTATAGACCAGCTAGGTCTCCTGGCAGAGGGGGTACAGCAAACATCTGGGGAATGAGGACCCATAGTGAAGCCACTCTTTTCACCCTCTCACTGGGGTATATGCAGGTTGTGTCAGCAGTAACAAGGCTTCATTTGGAGGCTGACTCTATGTTTTCATCATTAAAAACCTCCCTGACATTCAATCTTTCTTTGCACACAAGACTGAAGGCCTGACATTAATAGTGGCCGGCATCCGATAACCATCTATGGGGATGAGTGAGTGAAGAAACAAAGAAATATATAATGCATATGTGCATTTTGCTTTCTTGTTTTTGCTTCTGCTTTTCTCCAGTCAATTTCTTCAGAGCCCTGGGCAGTGGCCAGAGCGCAGGGTACCTTAAGGAAAGACAGCTTACTTCAGCTTCTGGCCTTTCTCATCAGCTGCCTGGAGCTTCCTCAGCCGCATCCTTTCTCTTGGTGTCATTTTCTGCACTTCAGACAGCGCCCGCAGAGTCTGCAGGTGGATCTTTTTTTGCCTATAAATAATAAAGATCCCCCGCATGCAACTCATCCCAAACATGCTCAGAAAAATTAAACAAATATTTTACAGAAGTATCATTACACTACTGAGAAGGGGAAAGCATCTCGAGACAGACCAGGCAAAAACTAATAAACTCAGGGTAGGTAATGAGCCAACCAGGACTGTGGTTAATTGGTAATATTTTTCAAATTAGACTTTTGTTTAAAAACAAATTATGTGCTTTCCAAATTTCTGCTCATTTCATGGCCTATGACTGGTTTTCATAATGTAAGACAAATTAGGATCTTGGCCATCAAGGAGTAAATGGACTGGCAGACTAATTCAACCCTGCGGATAGGATTTAATGTTTGGAATCAGGCAGGGTTTGAACCCCATCTCTACCACACAATTAGCTCTGTAGCCTTGGGCAAGTTACTGAACCTCTCTGAAGCTCCATTTTCTCATCTGTAAAGAACAGGCTTTAGTATTATATGAAACAATGTATGTACAGTGTCTGACACATCAAAGGAACCCAAACGGTAGTCTTGTAATAGTTAAATTTTGTTGAATATGTTGTATATTCTATGCTTCATACAGCAGGTAAGCATGGCACAGTGGTTATCACACAGGTTAATAACATTGTCTGTGTTTGAACCCTAGCTCCCAGGTTACATGTATATGTCCTTGGGCAAGTTATTTAAGCTCCCTATGATCATTAAAATAATAATAATAATAGATAATAATAGTACCTAATTCATAGGGTTCTTGTGAGTTTAAATGAGTTAATTCATGTAAAGTGCTTATAACGGTGCCAAGCACCCCAAAGGATATTAGTTAAAATTGTTATTTAAGAGCCTCTTTCTTGGGGCTCCTGGGTGGCTCAGTTGTTAAGCGTCTGCCTTCGGCTCAGGTCATGATCCCAGGATCCTGGGATCGAGCCCCGCATTGGGCTCCCTGCTAAGCAGGGAGTCTGTTTCTCCCTCTCCCACTCCCCCTGCTTGTGTTCCCTCCCTCACTGTCTCTCTCTCAAAAAATAAAATATTTTTAAAAACTTAAAAAAAATAAAAGAGGCTCTTTCTTCAGTTAAAGAAACGTGCTTACATTACTCATGTATTAAAGGTCTGCAACCATATCCCCAATGATAATTGTTTCTGTGCTTGACTTGGTTAGGGCCAATATTGCAGAATGCCTTTTGCACTCAGCTCCCTCCTTACAAAATACTAGGAGAAGTCTCCATTTCATCTCATTCCCACTCTAATCTTTATTATTTTGTAATAATCGTGTAATTGTAATGACCATTTGTAGCAGCTCTCATCCCTCTGGAATACAGTCCACAGCCTCTAGGGGACACATGATTTTCTGGAATATACACCCCTTATTCTGTAAGATCAAACAGAGCTCCTTGAAACACAGTCATAGTTCATGGGGGAAAAAAAAAACAGTGACAATTTGAAACCAATATTTCATAATGTGGAAGACCATACAAGCGATCAGATTCTGGCACACTTTAACTGTAAGCACTGTCAGGTAAATGGAATCACAACTGCAGTACAAAATGATAGCTAAGATTAGCCTAGTATTTTCCTACTCTCACATCTCAGTTTAAATAAAATAAAATTGGAATTCCAGGCATCTTGAAAGAATAATTAGCAACCTAAGGAAATTAGGTTATAGGAGCATGCCTCAAACATTAGTCCCTGAGGTGCAGGGTATTTTAACTGGAGATCATGCATTAAACGAAGACTGAGTACCTTTGATGAACCAGTTTCCTCAGTTTGAATGTGAAATTGGAAAACAAACATAGTTCACTTGAGAAACCACTGGACTGAGTTTCAGAGAAGCATACTGTTATTTGGCCTTGAAGATTAGGCTAACGAAGGCTACTGTTCTCACCTACTGCCTTGCACAGCTCTGGGGAGGGACTGCCATTTTCATAGGGTCCTCATAAAATTACATAGAGAGTTCCTCAGCAAAATTATAGATTTGGTCTTTATATAACCTCTTGAGTTGTGCAGTCCACAGCCTGCACAGCTATACATGGCTGTTCTGAAGTCACCTAGTATTCTAGGCTCTTGTATGTTATAGCACAGGAATTTTGAATGAGATAGGAGAGAGAAGTTACGTCAAGAAATAATTATGTTTGTGAAAAAGACATTCTCGACTTCATATGTATATCTCAAGGAAGTAAATTGGGCTATTTTCCATTGTTCTAGGACTTCACAGTGTTGTCTTCTCAATAGATACTCTGCCAGTTCCTGTTAAACAAACAACATGTGAAAACTATCTATGCTTAATATGGAAGGTTCATTAGCATAACTATCACTAAATGTTTGAGATATTAATTTCTCTACATACTTACAAGGCAACTGCAGAGCTACCCTGCAGATCTGTAAGGTGTGCAATTGTTAAAACTTTTATAATTTCAATTTACTACCACCTGGGGCAAAGGGGCTTTGCTGAAGCTCCTTAATTTCTTGGCAAGACTTAAGTGAATTCTAGGAAACCCTGTGCAGTCAGCTTAGCACTAATAGATTTTTAAAGATAAATGCATTTAAGAATATGCTCAATGGGCTTTTTAAAAACAAAGCAATTACTTACATGGCATTAATTATCTGAGCAGCCTCCTTCTGACAATTCAAATTCTTGTCTTTCAGAGTCATTTCTGAGTATCTACACAACAGGTGCTGAAAAAAAGAACAAGCCTGTCGCACTTTAAATACTCCTCTTCAGGGATGAAAGGGCAGCCGACTACCAGGGGCCTTTTCTGATGTGCAGTGTTATTGACCATGCCTGAGAGCTTGAAAACAAAACCCACTGGTAACCACTTTTCCTTCGAAAAAGGGTTACAAAAAATTGCAAAAAGGGTTACAAAAAATTGCAGGGTAGCTTATGTAGCAAGGTCGTGGGGGGTCAGGCTCCTGCCTGCTTCTCCAATTTCATCTGGCACTCTCTGCCTGTTCTCTCACTCCCTGCTACCCACCACAGGCAGGCCCCCCCTTAGCTCCAAGAACAAACAAGCTCTTCCCCGTCTCTGCCAGTATTGGACAGTGTCCCCACTCCCAGAGCCAGGACTAGGCTGGGACAAGTGAGGCACTCGCCTCAGGTGTAAAACTGAAGGGGCACCAAAAGACTCAGTGACCAAGATAAGTCATATTTTAAAGCAATATAAAAAAAAAAAAAAACCAAAAAGCCATGGAGAATATAATATGAAATGTTTGAATCTTGCCATTTGCAATAACATGGATGGATCTAGAAGGTATAATGCTAGTGAAATAAGTCAGAGGAAGACAAATACCATGTGATCTCACTCATATGTGGAATTTAAGAAACAAAACAAATGGACAAATGAAAAAAGAGACAAACAAAAAACAGACTCTTAACTATAGAGAACAAATTGGTGGTTGCCAGGCAGGTGAGGGGATGGGTAAAAGAGGGGAAGGGAATTAAGACTACACTTACGATGAGCACTGAGTCATGTATAGAACTGGTGAACCACTTTAGTGTACACCTGAAACTAACATAACTGTTAACTGTATTTTAATTATACTGGAATTAAAAAAAAAGAAAATAAATAAAAGTTTAAATAAAGACAAGATCCAACCCTGAACCTGCACCATTTTACCTCACTTCCATCACCCTAATCCTAGCCCTGTTGGATGCTGTTTGTGAACTTTTGATATTTTGTTACCATGGATTTTTAGCATTAATTTGGATTTTTTTAAACATTGCAATAAAATGTTATTTATCCTGATTACTGAGTTTTTGGTGTCCT
Source organism: Callorhinus ursinus (assembly GCF_003265705.2). Classification (NCBI taxonomy): domain Eukaryota; kingdom Metazoa; phylum Chordata; class Mammalia; order Carnivora; family Otariidae; genus Callorhinus; species Callorhinus ursinus. The sequence goes on from NW_027397063.1 coordinate 120,380,237, forward strand.
CTCTAATTTTGTCTCAGGGCAAATGCCTCACTTGCCTTACCCTTTTCCCATCAGATCTCCTTGGATTCCTTTTAACTTTTTTTTGGTCTGCTCATAGCCCCCTCAGTGTGGTTTTGATCCCAACAGTTAGCACCTGTGCCTTTTTTTCAGAGGCCTGCCCTTGGGCTAGTGGAGCTGGCTATGCATCGGGAAAGCTACACACAGGGAGAACTCAAAGTACCAGGGAGCTTCTGGCCTCCTCCCCTCCAGTACTGCTTATTACCCTACTTCTTTAGGGGCTCCTCCAGAGCGCACATTCTTGCCTAAGAACCCTCCCCTCTATGTCTCCATCTAGAAACATAACCTGATCCGGGGCTTTGTCTCAGCTAATTCCCTGTGGTTCCAACCCTCTCTCAGGCTCTTTACATGTCTGGCTGCTTCTCACCATCTCACTGGTAGAGAACCATCACCTACTCTTTCTTTGACCACAAAGGCCATTATTCCCTTCCCTTATTTTACAGCATTCTGTGAGCTTTCTTCCTAGTGCTCCTGATAATGTATAATTACTCTTTCTTGGGTACTGGGTCCTCTTACTAGCAGTCAAGTTGCAAAAGGACGGGAGCCATGGCTGTTCCTTTCCTTTCAGCACCTCCAGCACTGTGCTCAGCACTCAACTGATGCAGACACATCAAGTCAGCATCCTTGTTTCCTGCCAACTTAGAACTGGACGTGGACAAAAAAGTGTGCCCATCTTTGAAGGTGAATGACTGCTTTGTGGGTCCCCTTAAAACTAGTCATAAAACTCAAGGAAATTTGCCTGAGGTATTTGTAAAAGCCTAAGTTAAAAAAACAAAACAAAAAATCTTCTAAGAAGGTACCGTTTGCTTTTTTCTTACCACCAGAGATAGATTCTCTGCATCAAAATTTCTAATCTACAGGAAAACAAACTCACCTAATCAATAAAAAGTATGATTAAGATATATAAGAAAGGAGTGGCATAATAAAGGCTCAGCGAAAACCCCAGATTTTAGCATTATTAGTGGTATGTTCTTGTCCTAGCAGGGATATATTTACAAAGTATATATTTAAGATTTGTAAGCCAAGAGCTTACAAAGTTTAGGCAGAATATTACAACCCTAACTTCTCATATCTGGGGCTTCGGGGAACTGGAGTTAACACACCTTCTTTTGCAAAGAGATTGTTCAACTAATAATTTCCTTCAGCTTTAAAAAAAAAAAAATCTTGTTTCTCTCTTTTCTGACTGATTCTTTATGCATCTTATTCCCATAGCCTATCTTCAAGTCCTCGAATGTATATAAATGCTAATACATGTTTCCCAGTATCCGTTTCATTTGAAATACCTGTAGTTGTTCATCAATGTAAGGGATTTTTAAAATTTCCATTGCAGAAGGTCTCAGTGAAGGACTCTTGTTCAACATGCTGTAATGTTTAAGAAGAAAATTATTTTTCAAATGAACTAAAACATAAGTACAATTTAAAATTGCTTCTGTGACAATATATTTCTTTCCATACCGTTCCATGATGGCATTCAGTTCTCTTGGATATCTCTTGGGGAGAGAAGGTGTGTCACCTTCAACAATTTTTAAAACAATGGACAAGAAATTGGAGCCAGTGAATGCATGATTCATGCAGCACATCTCATATAAAATGCATGCCAGAGACCTAAAGACAAAATCAAAGAATTTAAATATGTCCTATTTTAAATTTGATCACCATACAAAACCTCAGATGTGTCATGGCATTGCTTGTGAGACACTAACATACCCTTTGATTGTTTGTTTAAAAGCTTCAGTTCTGTACTTTCGTTTCCATTTAAAAATATGTTTAATAAATAAAGAGGGAAAAATGAAAAAAAAAAACCCTACAAAAATGTAAGTCTGAATGACCACTTTTTGTCAGAGAAGAAACAAAACAACAGGAATATGTCTGCATACAGGAGGGCAAATAAACATTTGATCAACGTAGTAAGGAACCTCTATGAAGGAAAAATAAAATACAGCTAAATATCTTTCTAAGGCAGTTTTGTTAATACTATATATGCAAACTAAAATTTTAATTTATCAGCCTAACCTTCCCTCAAATGTGTATCCAAGCATTTTGAAAAGGAAACTGGCATTCTGTATTAGTTTTCTGAATAGAATCCATTTGCAAGTAGGGTGGAAAAGCAGCTACTTGTAGCTCACATTAAAATGTATAATTCTCCCTTTGAGCATATGAAACAGAATATTAAAATTCTAGATCAGTCCAACACTGATTTGGATTAACCATGCAAATCAGTAACCTCTAAACCAGCAGAATAATCTTTTAAATAACTCAGCATCATTAAGAAAAGTAACGGGGAATTTCCTGCCTAAACTTAGTATACTAAGAAAGAACTGTACTTCCCCTAAATTAATGGATTATTTTTAGTATTATGAGGATTTTGAATTGTGTAACCAGCCAGGTCTCCCTTTTCGTGTCAGTTGCTTGAAAAATCAAAAATAAACTTACAACCAATCTTGTGTAAGTAAGTTTTATGTAACTTCTAACACCAACCTACTTTCTTATAAAAGGCAGGGGCAAGTATAAATAAACATATACATGAATACTATCATTTTAACCATTTTGCGGGTATCATAAAAATGTGCACTGGTAAGAGAATTCTGGATATACACTGAATACAAAGAGATGTTTTTGTTTCAGTAAATAACAATGACACTAAAAAATTCTAACTAATTGGTACTTCACATATTGCAAAGCACTTCCATACATAACTCAACAGAACATCATAATTTCCAGTGACATATAGCTACTATATTTTTCCCATTTTATATATGAGGAAACTGGCTCAAAGAAGTTAAATGGCTTGATCAAGGTCACAAGGTATTTTTCCTTCCAAATTCCGGACTATTTTCAATACAGAATGCTAGAAAGAAGGGAATGTTAGGAGAAATCCCATGAGTGACTAAAACACCAAGATCAATGTAAATATTATAAATTATGAAAATTATTTGAAGCTAAATAAATTTTGTACCCATCTGTAAGACTATTAATATGATGACTATTAAAATGATGTAGTACTTCTTTAGATTTCTATACCAGAAAAAGTTTCCTTCAATAAATGTGAAATAAAGACATTTTTAGACAAGCAAAAATTGAGAGAATTCATTGCCAGCATGATAGCACTAAAAACAACCCTAAGACAGAATTCTTCTACTTGAAGAAAAATGAAGGCAGAAACAAGGAATGCAGGGAGGAATAAAGAACACTATAAAGAGTAATTCTGTAATTATGTATAAGCCAGTATTAACTCTATAAAATGATACTAACAATATATTGTGGAGTTTAAAATTATGTAGAATATAATTTTATGGCAAAAATAATGTGAAAGACATAAGAGGGTAAATGGAGTTATAAAGTATTTAAGGTCCTAGCATTACTGGGAAAGTGGTAAAAGTAATAACTTTCCTTAAACTAAGTTTCAGGGGTGCCTGGGTGGCTCAGTCATTAAGCGTCTGCCTACAGCTCAGGTCATGGTCCCAGGGTCCTGGGATCGAGCCCCGCATCAGGCTCCCTGCTCCACGGGAAGCCTGCTTCTCCTTCTCCCACTCCCCCTGCTTGTGTTCCCTCTCTCGCTGTGTCTCTTTCTGTCAAATAAATAAATAAAATCTTTAAAAAAAAAACCTAAGTTTCATTATACTAAGGCAACGATGTATGTTATAATTGCTATGGTTTTCACCAAAAGAACAGTAAAATAATGTATATTGACAAGTTCATAACTAGTAAGTTACTAGAGGGAAAAGAATCAAATAAAAATTTAAAATAAAAGCAAGAAAGGAGAGAAAAAACAACAAATGGTATATATAGAAGACAAATCATAAGACGAAAAATAAAAATACAAATATAGAGTAATTATATTAAATGTAAATGGACAATATTTCAATTAAAAGACTATCAGATTGGGTGAAAAATTATATCCTGCTCATAAAACAAACCTTAAATATAAGAACACAGAGCAGTTTATAGAAAGAGGTATACCGTGCAAATATTTACCAAAATATTGCTGTGTGTAGCTATACTAGCATCAGACAAAATAGACTCAAAGGCAAGAACCACTAAGAGTAAAGTGGTAGGCTGATAAAGAAATTAAACCATGAGGAACATATAACAATTCTAAAATCCAATAACTGTGGGTATGTTTGTGTGTGTGTGTGTGTGTGTGTGTGTGTGTGTGTGTGTGTATAAAGCAAAAATTGACAGAATTAAAAGAAAAACAGACAAATTCACAGTTATAATGAAAAACTTTAACATATCTCTTTCAATAGCTGATAGAACAAGCAGACCAAAACTTCAACAAGGATAGAGAAAATCTAAACACAATTACCAAAACTGACATAATTGACATACTAACACAAATGCATCCAACAATGATGGAATTCAGATTCTTTTCAAGGGCACATGGGCCATTTTCCAAATTGACTATACTTAGGATCAAGGAAGCCTCAACAGACTTCAAAGATTGAAAACTTCAGAGCATATTTTCTGACCACAGTGAAATTAAGCTAGATTTATTAATTAATAACAGGGGAGGGCGCCTGGGTGGCTCAGTTGGTTAAGCGACTGCCTTTGGCTCAGGTCGTGATCCTGGAGTCCCGGGATCGAGTCCCGCATCAGGCTCCCTGCTCAGCAGGGAGTCTGCTTCTCCCTCTGATCCTCTTCATTCTCATGATTTCTCTCATTCTCTCTCTCTCAAATAAATAAAATCTTAAAAAAAAATAATAACAGGGGAGGAAAACCTACAAAATCACCACCTACTTGAAAATTCAAGAATATACATCTAAATAATTCATTGGTGAAATAAATTCCAACAAAAATTAGAAAAATTTAAAACTGAATATTAATAAAAGTACAAAATATCAATACTTTGAATGTAGCTAAAAATAAATGATTATAGCAAAATTGAAGTATTAATGTATACATTAATAAAGAAAAAAGTTTAACATCTATGATCTAAGTCAGCTTGGGAAGATAGAGAAAGAATAGCAAATCAAGCCAAATAAAGTTTAGGGAAAGAAATTTTTGAAAAGTAGAAATTAATGAAATAGACAAAGACACACAATAAAAATAAAATGTTAATAGATTTAATAGAACTCTAGCGAGACTGATCAAGAATACAAGAAGAAAAATCCACACAAACAATAAAATGGAAAAGTATACAACACTATGGACTCCACAGCTGTTAGAAAGTATTAAGATGACATGTTTTTCCCCAGTAAATTTGAAAAATGGGATGAAATGAACAGTCTTTAAAAAAATACAACTTACCAAACTGATACCAAGAAAAAATACAAAATCTGAATAGTCCTTCATCTATTATAAATTAAAAAATAATTAATTTTAAAAAACTTTTAAAATAATAAAAATAATAAAAACATTAATCAAAGCAATATTTAAAACAATAATTAAAAAAAAATTTTTTTAAGCTCCCCACAAAAAACCCCTCCAGGGTCAGATAGTTTTACTGGAAAAATCTTTCAAACGTTTTAGGAATAAAGAACACTAATCTTATTTAATCTCTTCATTTTAACAAGTCAGCACAACTGTGATATAAAGCATAACAAGAATAATACAGAAAAAGAAAATTATAGGCAATTTTTTATGAACATAGATTCAAAAATTCCAAATACACACACGTATGCATATTATAAATAGAAAATGATGCTATATTAAAAAGATAATATATAACAACCAAGTGGACTTATTAAAATCAATCAATGGCATATATCTCATTATAGATGAAGAGAAAAATTATACTTGGATGCAAAAAAAGGCAGTGGGTAAAATTCAAAACCCATTTGTGTTTTTAAAGATATTTATTTATTTATTTATTTATTTATTTATTTGTCAGGGAGAGAGACAGAGAGCACAAGCAGGGGAGGGGCAGAGGGAGAGGGAGAAGTAGGTTCCCCCCTGAGCAAGGAGCCCGATGTGGGACTCAATTCCAGGACTCTAGGATCATGACCTGAGCTGAAGGCAGACACTTAACAGACTGAGCCACCCAGGCATCCCCCCTTTGTGTTTTTAAAAGGAAGAAAACTCTTAGTACACCGGGAATAAAAAGGAACTTCTTCAATCATTTTTTAGAGCTATAAAATATATAGTAAATATTATTCTTATTGGTGACATATTGAAAGTTTATGCTTTTATTTTGAAATTGAGAATAAGATGTCTACTATCACCATTTATGTTCAATACTGTAACGAAGGTGCTATTCAGAATAAGGGCAGAAAAAATTTTAAAAATATAAATATATTTATACCTATAAAGAATATATATAAAGATTAGAAAAAATATATTAAACTGTCATTAAGCATTTCAACATGGTTATGTACATAAAAGGTCATTTCAATAAGCCTGTGACAAACATTTAAAAAATGAAATGCAAAATGTCACTTACACTAACATCATACAATGTCAAATACATAGGAGTAAATCCAATGAAAGATGTGCAAGGCCCTACACTGCAAACCACAATACATCACTAAGAGAAATTAAAGACCACCTAAGAAAAGGGGGTTGGGGTGGAGAGGGAGAGATCCACATACATGGATTGAAAGAGTCAACATAATGAAGGTGACAAATTTTCCCAGAATGATCTATAGACTCAATGCAATATCAATCAAAATCCTAGTAGACTTTCTATGGGAATCAACAAGCTAATTCTAAAAGTTATGTAGAAATGCAAAGGGACAAAGACAGCCACGGTAGTTAAAGAGGAACAAATTTGGAGATCTTGTATTACCAAATAGCAAGATTCATTATAAAGTTGAATTACTTACGAAAATGTGATATCAGCAAAGAAGAAAAAATAGACCAATGGAACAAAACACAGAGCTCAAAAGCAGATCCACACATATTCAATCATTTGATTAATGCAAAGACAAACTGTACTATGGTAGAAGAAAAAAAATGATCTTTTTAACAAAATTGTGCTGGGCCAATTGAATACCTATATGGAAAATAATGTATGTGGACTCCTATCTCACACCATATAAATGCACAAAAATCACCCATTTTTTCAACTATGAAAAATAACATAAAGCTTTTAAAAGAAAACAGGAGAATATCTTCCTGATCTTGGGGTAGGCAAAGATTTCCTAAACAAAATGTAAAGAGCACTAACAATAAAGTTATGGACTGATAAAATGAACTCCATTAAAATTATGAACTTTTATTCACAAAAACACACCACTAAGAGGGTGAAAAGGAAGATACAGAGTGGGAGAAGACATTTGCAATTCAAATATCCATCGAAGACTGGTATCCAGAATATGTAAAAAAATTAATTAATTAAAACTCCTAACAATCAGTAAGAAAAAGGAGAGAAAAATGGGCAAAAGACTTGAAGAGACAATAAATGGCCCCAAATATGAGATGTCTGACAGCATCAGTCATCAGAAAAATGCAAATTAAAACCACAGTGCAGTACCATTATACACTCATAAGAACGGTGAAAATGAAAAAGACACTGTCAAGTCAGTACTTGTTATACTATGAAAAAAGTTTCCTTAACAAAAAGAGAGGGGAGGGCTATACATTAATAGGAAAATATAATCAGACTGAACCAAATACTTTTATTTGTGTGGATACATGTAAAATATTTGTGTGCTATAAACTGCCCCAATATACTTACTTATTTTCCCCCAAAGAAGGGTCTAATTTGAACTTGAGAATGTTTAAAATAGTCTACGGCCATACCACCCTGAACGCGCCCGATCTCATCTGATCTCGGAAGCTAAGCAGGGTCGGGCCTGGTTAGTACTTGGATGGGAGAATGTTTAAAATAGTAGAGCTACAGGATCTACCAAGATTTGCTAATTCCAAACTCTCATTGTATCAGTGAGAAAAGCAAAGCTCAGAGAAAGGTGCCATGTTAAATCAGCTTGTTTGGTATTGGTATTGTTCTCATTCAAGATTTTTCTAAAAAATTTACATTGACGACACCCTGCTATGTAACCCAATGTACATGCAATTATCTGAACACTGAAAAAAGGAATGAAACTCACAGGTCCAAGGAGTAAAAGGCTTATCAATCCCTCTGTACCCACATACTCTCTTCTGAGGATTTAATGCAGCTCCTATGGGCTCAGAGGCTTCTTCAGGGCTTGGGTTAAAAGCAGAACAAAGCCAGACAACCTCTCCTGGCTCTGACAGGTTGGAAGGCTTGGATGAGAGCAACAATTCCCGACACAGGAAATTTTGAGCTGTCTTGGGAGCAGACTATTATATTATCTCCACCAGTAATAAAATGATAACAATAATAATGATAATAAGGAAAATACTAGCTGAAATTTTAATGATGTTCACTATAAGCTAGGCCCTTTTCTGTCGGGAGCCATGAGCAACAAGGGGGTTAATCAGGTAGAGCAAAGGCTCCCTGATCCCTTTGAACCATGGCCACCTAACTGCCCCCATACAAAAACATGTGGTACTGGCTAGCCCGAGTTGTATTTAGGCTAAAAAACCACAGTGTTATTGATAAGCCCTGAAAAATAGCGCACCAGGCCCTTTGAAGGCATGGGAAGAAACTATGCGCTTGAGGAATCTGGCCTTGAATCAGAAACACGGGACGGAGCCAGGAGAAGGGCAGGGAGGAAACTGTGGAACTTGTTTATGTCTTATTGTTATATAACCTAAGCCTATATAAAGTGTGTGAGAAAGAATAAATGTCTATATAAATGCCACGGCATCCCCGTGGGCAACCCTCCTGTTCCCATACTTTTATGTTTCATTCTCTTACCCTCACCCCTGTTCGACCTTGCACGCGGGCCGTGGCACTTTTCTATATTCCTTACATATATTAACTCATTTAATCATTCTATTCTCATAACAATATTAATGAAGCAGACCATTCTTCAGATGAGGAAACCATTAAGATTAGGTCAATTGTTAAAGGTTCCATATTGAGTAGTTGGGGGATCTGGGATTGCAACAGGTTGTCTAGGTCTAGAGACATACACTCTATGCCATCCTGTCTCTCAATGCTGTATCAACCAGAGCACTTCTGATCATTAAGAGACTCTTTTGAATTGGAAATCATGGCTAACCCTGATAGAAGACCTTCAGGCAGGGGCTGACTTCCCAGGCTTACTTTGGGTCCTACCCAGAACCATAAGCCACCTTCAAGGAACCCTGGGGCCCGAGACAAGCCATGCAGAGCATCAGACCATGGCAAATGTAGGGCAGCACACAAACAGTGAGACCCTCTGTGGCAAGGAAAGGAAGGCTGGCAAGTTTGGCCGTTTTCCTGTTGCTTGGCATGGAAAGGGGGTTAGTGGTCTATTAAGTACAATGAGTTGATCATGAAGTCAAATCCTGCTTTTATGGAGACATAAATCTACCAAAGCCACATGTGGTGGATGTATTAAGGTTATAAAACGATGTGAAATTATCTGGCTAAAGGACTACAGAACAATTAGATGTAGAGTCTAACTCAATAATCAATCAATTTTGATACAAGACTATTCTCTTCTTTGGAAATCCTCTCAGCTACACTGAAGGCATACTGCTTTCCACTTACCTGTCTCATTTTGGTCTAGTAAGATTTATTTGCACTTGAGCACATGGAAAAGACTTCATTTATCAGCCAGTGATTTGTAGAAAGGGACCTGCTCTGGCCCCTGTGCACCTGCCTGGAATGGGTGTAATCTGATTAGAGATACCATCTGGCACTTTGGGTAAAAGATTTTTTATTATCCTGTTACAAGTTAAAAATCTATCTATTATATATAGTTTTATTCTAGTAATTATATATCTGTGTACCTATGGTTTTAATTTTTTCCAATTTCCAACCAAACATTTCTCTATGGAAGTAATTATGTAAACTTGAACTCATCAATTCCATCCTTTTTGGAGATTTTTCTCTTACTTGACTCCCAGATTTTAAATCTGGTGATGTGAAAGTGGGGAGGTGGTTGGGGGGAAAGAAGGGGACAAGTTGGCAAAAAAAAAAAAAAAAAGGGAGAGGTGCATTTTACTTAGAAGTCTATGATTTGCATTCCTTTTTTTTCCCAAATACAGCCAACTGTGAAGAAGTAAGCAAATAAATCCCTAAGGGAGGGAATTTAGCAGTGAAAGGGAAGGCTGGGATCAGGTGTGTGTGAAGCAAATTACACCTGAACTCCATAAACTTGCCATCTGTCCAAGATGACCAGAACTACCCAAAGGATTTATGAAGCACAGGTTGATAATGAATTGAAAATGTAACTCAGACTTTGTCTTGTCTCAAGGTAACTAAATTTACCCTTTGAAATCTGCCCAGACTCTGCCAAGAGAAGCCTAATGCACAGCAATGCACTACTCCAGTGGGTTGGGGCAGCTTTACTTATCTTCTAGATAATATTTTTATTTTACATAATTGAGGATCATCCTGATATCCATCTAGAAAATAGTACACATAACTTAAGCAATTGAATAAATAGTAATAGAAATTTAATAAAAGAATAGTGGGTTTTGCTTTAGTGTGTGGTAACCTAAAAAAAGTCTGTACTGAGGTGGAGTTGAATATCAATATAAACTTTATCTAAATATAATGAAAGATACTAGACAGCTTGAACTAACACTTCAGAAGCAATATTATATAGCAACCATTTTATAAGGGCGTATCATGTCCCAGAACCTCTAATCATCCTCCCTAAGCTTTAATATGCATACAAACCACGCAGGGATTTTTGTTAAAATTTTTATTCTGAATTTTTGGGGAAAAGTGGCAGCTACATCAGAAGCATAGTTCCTGGATCTTCCTTAAATTCCCATGTAAAACAGAGCAGCTCTATAGCAAAACCAAAAACCATGGCCAACATTTTCAACAAAGTTAGGTAGCAAGGTGTCCCTGCACACCTCAAAGTACAAGGAAGTGAAGACAAGGAGACAAACCACAGTTGCCATATGGCCTGCACAGTATCAGCATCTGTGTGAGAAGAAACAGGGGAATCAATGGAGTGACTGAAGGACCATAAAACAGAATAACTTCAAAACAGTCAAAAAGTACTTACTGAAAAGTATGGTGGGCCCATCCAAGAACAGCAGCTGAAACCGTTAGAGGATCTGCTCAATCTAAAAGCTGCTTGAATGCAAGAAAATCCCAGGATAAGGCCTAAAGGGTCTGGAGCAGAAAAGCTCAGGTCTGTCCAGTAAAATTTTCTACAATGTCAGAAATGTCCTATATTTCTGTATACAATAACCAATACCTACATGAGGCTACTAAGCACTTGAAATGTGGCTAATGTGTCTGAAGAACTGAATTTTCAAAAGAATATTTAAAAGCAAAGGTGAATGCATTCTTTCCACCAAATCAGGCCAATATACTATCATGTCTTGGGGAAGACCCATAAAATTTTAGAAACAAAGTTTGGGTAAATTTTGTCCTGTTCATACCAGTCTTTCTAATTACCTTCTTCCACTATTGAGCACAATGTTTGAAAGAAGATCATTGGCTATCCCTCCACTGTGGTGGTCCCATGCCCTCCACACCATAAGAATTTGGCCAATGGGAGAACTGAAGATGGGAGCAACACCAATGAGAGGAAAACAGGGAGATCAGTGTGGCTGAGGAGAAAATAAAAGGGAAAGGGTTGTGGTTTTTTTTTTTTCCTTGAATCTTTAGCTGCTCTTGGAGTATATGGAATCACAGATTCCATATCAACTTTAAAGTTTGGGAAATGAACATGGACAGTGTTCAAAGTTGGAAGGAGAAGGTGGGTTGGCAATAGAAATAATGATCAAAGTATCCTTCCACTGCCAATGGTTATTCACTCAGCCACTCCATAAAGGCTGGTTGTGGCAACAACGTGCACTGCTTCACAGTTTGATTGAATGGCTGTGCTCCAACTGCTTTAATCATCTGATAGTTTCCATAGGTTCTTTTAAGATGGGCAAAGCATCAGAAGTAGGGGAATGTATGAAATTAATAGAAGGCCTGCCTATCTCCCTTCTTTAGTCTCCACCAACCTCTCCCTATTCCAGTCTGTTGTCTTTCCACTGTTTAACAGAGTAAAAAAATAAATAAAAATCTCTAATTCCAACAGTAAGGCCTTGGAGAGAACAGTTCCAAAATGGCATCCTGAGGAGCTCAGCAGACCTGCTCCCTAGCAAAACAACTATAACTGGTGAAAATTACCAACACCCCCAGCAATTTAAAGTCACTAAAAATTGTCTTAAGGGCATAAAGTAAATGAAGAAACACTTATTCAAGAAAATCTACTAAATCTCAGTAAAAACAAGAGTTTGTGGCACTTAGGCACTCCCCCAGCTCAGTGTGACAAAAATTTCACTCTGAGCAGGTGTGGCCAATAAGATGGGGTTCTCCCTTCCTCCAGAAACCTGTCCTAGGCTTGGATACCTCTCCAAGAGGGGCAGGCTCCCAGCATTTCTCATCTCCCCAGCTCTGTGTTACAGAGATTAAATTCCAGGTGATTGTAACCAAGATATTAAGGGCTCCGTTCTTCTACCTAGTCCCTACAGGTAGAATGGAGGCTTTACTCCAGGAACAGCAGACAGAGAATACTGGGGACCTGATTACTGATCACCTTTGCCCCTTCTTGCTCACAGGGTGGACGTTCCATGCCAGGAGAGGCAAGCCAAGAAGAGAGGTTACTGCCCCTGGCCAGTACCCTGCTCATGAGCAGGACTGTCAGTCTAAGAAAAGTGGGCCATGTCCCTGCCTTCAGCTCCTAAGAAGTGCTAAGAGATTTTGCCCAGGGCTAAGGCAGGCTATAAAAAGAGAGGATTCAGAAGTTCTCCCCCAAAGAGACTGATTTTATTTGGAACAGAGTGTAGGAAATTCAAGCCTAAACTCCAGCTCTCAGAAACAATGAAGATTTTGGTGGCAAGCAATTAAGAGATTGGTAGCTCCATGAGTACAATAAGCTAAACCACAGGCTAGCTACCTTATCAGAGAAAATCAGGGAAAGAGACAGCTAAGAATAGGCAAATTCCAAAGCTCAAAAACTGGCCTCAAAAACTACATCTGCAAAGAGGCTCAAATTTAATTGGAAGAGACTGGAGAGCAATGCATGCCTCAAGGAATCATTGAAAATAATAAAGCAATGAGTTGGCAATTAGTGAAGGCTAACAAGGATGTAATACCAGCAGAAATAGCTCAACAGAGAGAACAGAGAAAGGGACAGAAAGCCTTGCTAAAACTACTGTCCCAAGGCTAACTGTGCATGTGCCCAAGGCTATACTCTGAGGATTAACACTAGAGGTTTCACACTGGAAAGGAAATAGGTTTCACTAGAATAACCAGGCATGTCACTAAATGAAAAAAGAAGCAAATGATACCAAGCCCCAGATAGGTGGGGGCAGCGAGGAAAATAAGTGTTCAGAGTTGATACAATATACTATCCAAAATGTCCAGTTTTTACCAATTATGAGATATGCAAAGAAACAGGAAAATATCTATACACGGGGGGGGGGGAAGCAGGAAACAGAAACTACCTGAGAAGTCTCAGATGTCAGATTTAACAGAGGAAGACTTCTAAGCAGCATTATAAATATGTTCAAAGAACTAAAGGAAACCATGTTTAAATAAATAAAGTATGATATAAATGTCACACCAAATGATGAATATAAATAAAGAGATAGAAATTATAAAAAAGCACCAGATAGAAATTCTGGAGTTGAGAAGTACAATAACTGAAAAAAAAAATTCACCAAAGGGGCTCAAGAGTAGACTTTAACTAGCAGAAGAATCAATGAACTTGAAGATAGATTGACAGACATTATGCAATCTAAAGAACAGAGAGAAAAATGAAGAAAAATTAACAATGCCTTAGAGAAATGTGGGAGACCATGAAGCACAACCACATGCACATAATGGGAGTACCAGAAGGCAAGGAGAGAGAGAAAAGAGAAAAAAATACTCAAAGAAATAATGGTTGAAAATTTTTCAAGTTTGGTGAACCACATTAATCTACATGTCCAAGAAGCTCAACCAACTCCAAGTAGGATAAATGTAAATCCACACCCAGACACATTGTGCCCTAAAAATGCTTTAAAGACAAAAACAAAGAGAAAATCTTCAAAGACAACATTAAACAATGTTTATTAAACATTGGTTGAAAAATTATTATGTCCAAGTATAAAATACTATGCAAACATTTAAATGATAGTTAGATATATTTTGTTAAGGCAGTACAATATTTCCTTTTGCAAGTAAAAAAAAGGCAGGTTGTAAAATATATATAGTATGCTTTTTTTTGTAGTAACAAATAAATACATTTATATAGGTATATAAAGCACTTAGCACATTAACTGTCAATCATAGAGTAAGCACTCCATAGACAGTAGCAATTCTGGTTCTGTTGCTGCAGTTGTATTGTGACCTTTGTAAAACTGACCAGGCTAGATATTATCTTCAGATTTTGTATCAGTCATTTTATGCTAGTCATTGAGAAAAGGTATTAATACCCATATCTACTGCACTTGAATGAAATGTTTTCCTACTTCAGCTTCTGTTGAGTGAAAATAATGACAATGACACCAGTTCTCACTGCCTAGGAAGGCATGCCCTGCCCAACAGCTTAGTTCTAAATCCACATAAGAATTTTTCAGATCATGGGAGGGGAGAGAAATGGGCTCTCTTGCTCCAGAGCATCCTTCACCAAGATGGGGCTGTTGGCTACCAGCAACTTACAGGCCCCACATTAGCTACAAAAACTGCTGCCAAGTTAGTCTGTATTTCTCCCTTTCCTAAATCCCACCCTGCTCCCTTTCCCTGTCCAATTTGGGAACGCTCTCCTGTGAGGATACTTTCTTAGTTCTTGTAGGTCAGGCAGGTACTGGTTCCTCTCTTGTTTTCTTCTACCTATAGCTAAGCCTTGTCTGATGTTTCTGCCCAACATCACTAAAGTCTGACTCCAGGGTTGAGTGTGAACTAGACTCTTACAGTGTCCCTTACGTAGCCAACCCTTGGACCAGATCTCAGGTTTTTGCAAAATCCTGAGACCTTCACAGTATACTCTGACACCCCTACTCTTCCTACCACCATTCCCTCCACTTAAATCACCTAAGGAATATAGGGCCACAAGATCAAGAACCATCTGGTTGACTTCTCACAACAAGACAGATAACACCAACAATGAAATATTGTTTATTTTCTGTTTAATTATAGCACCATTATTCCAATATTATTGTCCTTTGTTTCTCCTACCAAAATAATAAATTCTAACCATTCATAATTTAAATCAATTTAAAGAGATGGCCTAGGAAACCAACTCATATATTATATTTTTCCTGTGTGGGAAAAAGTGTTCAGCAATTGCTTATATAAATTGGCAGTATTCAAAGTATTGTCCTCAATGAACCTAATTATCCTAACTTTCTGAGTAAGTGTTTATAAACTTCTAGACCCTAAACTACTTTTAAGAGAGACTTATCTGCATTTGACTGCTATAAATAAATGAATCCCAAAAGGTTTAACAGATTGCAGAGAGAGGAAAGGTTACAATGGGCAAACATTAACAGATGAAATAGAATTAGTATTATACCAATTCTTCATTAAGCATTATAAATATAATATGTACAGCTATTAGTGCTAAAACAAAACACCTGTCAATTATTCACAAGTGTTTCCAATTGTAAGAAAATATTCCACAGTAAACAGATGCTACATACTGAGATTCAGAAAAAAATTCTCAACCCCATTCAATCTAATTTTTCTAAGAATGTCTCCCAAAGATAACTCATCACACTTATGTATCTGCCGCTATAATTAATAGTTCTCTGTTATTCTTTCCACTTTAGGTTCAGCAATAGAAATTTCATTACCAGATAAGCTCATTTTGATTTGGATACAACCAAGGTAATTACTAAATTCATAATAAGGTGATTATTTGGGGTCAGGATGATGATAAATCCTTAGCTTGTACTTGCTGAATAGTTAATAATCTCTGCAAGGAGAGCTGACCTAATGCTTACACAAAATATATTAAAATTCGCCTGTATTTTTATATTTGGGAGGTTTTTGATTTTTTAAGTTTTGTCTGAGTCAGGTATTATTTTTATAAACCTAAAACATTATAGCAATACTATTACTATTATTCTATAACCCTATAATTCTGATATTCCTGATAATTTCTATATTCTTTATGAAAGTCCTATAATTCCCATATTAGGAATATTCCTATAAATCTTTATGAAATACTAGGAGTAGTTTTTTAAAAAAATAACTACGATAGACACAACTGAGACAAAAAGACTATATGCTTTACTCCTCTGTCTGTGGGTACTGTTGCCCAGGTTTCTGGGGAGACACATCTGATTTGGCAAGCAGATGTAGATAACTGTCCCAAAGAGCCAGCTTTCTTGCTACATGTAATGCCAAAGGCTTAATGATAGTCTTCATAAATTAATTTAGTCTTAATTCAAATGACATGACGTAAACAGCTTTCTGGCATAGCATGTAATTTTAATCATGAAGAAATTATATATTTGAATCTATTTTTATTTTTTTGAAGATTTTTATTTATTTGAGACAGAGAGCAATGGGAGTGGGGGAAGGGGCAGAGGGAGAGGGAGAAGCAGACTCCCCACTGAGCAGGGAGCCTGATGCGGGGCTCAATCCCAGGACCCCGGGATCACGACCCAAGCCGAAGGCAGATGCTTAACTGACTGAGCCACCCAGGCACCCCTGAATCTTTTTTAAATGCCCATAATAAAAAAATTAAGTATAAAAAGAGATGTAAATAGGTAACTCAAACCCAATCCGAAGCCCAAGACTGATCTCAAACTGAAGAAAGCACTCTAAAAAGAGCAAGAAGACTTCCTCAGAGGCAGGAATCCTATTATTTTTTTAAATTTTATACCGTAAGGGCTATTACATAGTCACTGGCAAATAGTAGATGCTCAATAAAGCAAAATGTAAAGAAACTCATTTCCCTGAACATACCTTTGTGGTTTTTGTCTATTATTTTGGTTTTGGTTTTGGGGGAGGGTATTAGGGGAAGGTTATGATTAGAGAAAATACGATAGGTAAATTGGAAAAGACCATCAGGGTAGAAACAATGAAAAAAGAAAAAAAAAAAGAAACACTGAAGACCTAGAAATGAATAATCCCAAGAGTCAAGTGAAGGGACAGAATGGATGGTTATCTGCCATAGCCAGACCTAATGTTGACAGTGTTCTCTTCCACTTGGGAGGCACCAGAACAAGAACATGGGTAATGACCCTTATGAAAATCCAAAGGGATATCCCCTGTTGTGCTCACTTTTCCCTAACCACGGAAAAGGTAACTTTCTACTTTACCGTCTTTAGAAGAATGAAGTAGACATAATCTTTCACATTGCTCATCTTTGAAAGCTAGCTAGATTGTCCTTTCAACCCTTAACAAGCTGAAAATGATATGATTCCTCTTTAAAGGAAAAGAGATTTTCCCTAAATAGGATCTATTGCTAACAATAGAATACAATTTTCCACATGGCTTCTGCACTGAGATTTAAACTGGTTCCATGACAAAGAATGAGAAATTCCTTTGGTACAAAAGCTCAGATAAATGGAGAAATCTCAGATGCACCTATCATTGAAAACCCAGAAATTTTTTTATTTAAGTTTATTCTTAAAAGCTAGTATCTTCAGTAAAAATTCTTATAAGTGTCAAGAAGAAAAAAATAAATAAAGCCGTTCATTCCCCACAGAGGTAGAAGCTGATCTTAAATAAAATAAAGCACAGTGTTTAGGATTACAAATACTTTATTTAATAGGCTAACAGAAACCTATTAACATGTTTATGATACATTAAGAACTTTTCTTTGTGGTTCAAGAAGAAAAAAATCCAAACCAACCAATTATCTATAAATAAAGTGAATTTCTGAAATCAATATAATGGAAATAATCAAGTTCCAAATCCAAAAAACCCTCCTTTACTCTGGTCAAAGAATGACTCATACTTCAAAAGGATAAAGTGAGCGGATGTAGCAAGTAAATGAGCCTAAAAACGAAACACATTGTTCTCTCAATGCAGCAGATGTATACATCATCTGGACTAGCCCACTGCCCACTCACCAGATGTCTGACTTTGTGTTGTAGCCTTGGTGTTTCAAAGCCTCCGGACTCATGTAATGGGGAGTTCCAGTTAAAGTGGTGGCTAGATCACAGGATCCCATTAGGAGTCGAGAAACTCCAAAATCCCCTTGAAATAATAATTAATTTTTATGAATACTTTAAAGCAATGAAAATCAGCTTGGAAATTAACAACTGTCTAATTTGACAATTTTAATATGCAATGACTCATACCATTTAAAGGGAAAGAAAAGAAAAATGGTATCTTTTAAATTACATAATGCTAGTGAATAGCTTTAAAAACATAGGCCTTATAGGAGAAGGAAGACTGAGCCAGGAAAGTGAATTATGTAAGCTTTTTATTTCTGGAATTACAGAGAACCAGCAACTTGAAACAAAAAGCTATTTCAGGTCTGCCTAACAACAAGCAAAATGATTCTGGAGAGCTGAATATAATGATTTGTGATTTCATCCAAGGGGGGAGAGTTTGTTCTTCATTTACAATAAAGAAAAGATTTCAAATAAAAGACCTGAGACTCTTCAAGAACATGACTATAAAAATTTGAATCCATTAAATTCTCTTTACTCAGCTAACTAGTCGCATGCTTTTAGGCTTTCCCTCTCTAAGAACATCTTACAGGAAGAACAACAATCCAGTAACTGTTACGAGTGGAGGTACAGTTCTGAAGAAGAACCAAAAATTAACAAATCCATGATACCAATATTTTAATTATCTGTGATAACTGCTAATTGCTTGTGATAAAATAAACAGGAAACCTGTACTAATTAACCAAGTCAGTAAAACAACTCTAACTACTTGCAAAGTGCCTGGCATAGAGTAGGAACTCAAAAATTATTAGTTCAATCTATGAAGTATGTAGCAAATGTCTTACACTTCAATTTATATCAGATACTCAGAAACAAAATAATTGGGTTTTGTTGGCCCCACTCAAGAAAAACAAAAGTTTGAGAAGTTAAAATAAACCAGTGATTACTCTAACACTTCTAGGTACTATATATTTCCATATGATATATTGATAACATCTAGAATATATTCTCCCATGTTTCTAGAATACATATTTTTAAAAATCTTACCAATTTTAAGCAGATTGTTTTTCAGAAATATATTCTTTGATTTCAAGTCTCGATGAAGTATCCTCCTACAAAAAGGCAAAAAAGGACATAAAATTTCATGCAAAATATAAAAGTTTTGATTTCTAATACAAATAATATATATGGGTATAGCTACAAATCCATAGCATTTTCTAGTTCTCCTGAGGAAACAGGAGTTTTAAAGTCAGCAGAACATGTAGTTGGGAAAAGAGTGATGTGGTTTACACTATTTCAATAGGCCAAATATTATTTTGTTTCTGTAGCATGATCTACATAGTACTGTATTTACTAACCATACACTCAGTTGATAGACCAGTTATCATAAAGCTTTGTAATCTATTGTATATAATCTATTACATATTATGTTACATATATGTTAAATGTACTTATGTAATATATATTTTTATAGAACATATATAGTTATATGTTCTATAAATGTTATATATATATATAAAACCTATTATATATATTAAATCCAAATATTCAGGTTTATGTATTTGTAGAAATAATAATGTTGATGATATTTAATAATAGATAACATGTATAAGCCAGTAATATAAATTATGTCAGTTAAGACTTTTGTTTCTGGAATTACAGAGAACTAGACAACTTGAAAACATTTACCTAAAAAAATCCAAAAAATGTGGAATAAAGTCTATAAATATCTTCACATATGCACAGCTGAGCTTACAAGAAAATGAAGCAAATCCCTGAGGGTTTGTACAAACAGAAAACTGAAAAGCAGAGTGGGCAGCAGGTACTGATTTCTCAGTTGCCCTAGGGGTTTGGGCTGAGCTCAGTAAGCAATGCTATGGCTTTAATGGCCTCATAGAAGCAAGAGCCAAGACCTTGAGCCCATGTAATGTGAAGAATTGGAATATATAGATACAAATATGTCAGAATCCCATATGTGGTTTGTACCTTAACTGAAAGAATGACCTAAGAAACATCCACTCACAAGTAAACAAAATGACAAGAAAGTTGATCTGTACAGGTCTGAACTTCTGAGCAGAGAAAAAAATATCTCTCTTCTTATTCCATAATCATATCTTTCTGCTCACCTACATTTGGGATTCAAATATGCAATATCTGTATGGCTTCAGAAATCCCAAGCCAAGAAATTAACATAAAAATTGGTTCTCAGCTGCTTATACACTCTTGGGGCATCTGGCAGAAGCAAATGCAAACTAAGAGTCGGCAGATAAGATACAGTGAAATTACACCCCTGAGATTTTCAGATAATCTAAAAGGATTCAAACTATAAGTATATTTTAAGAGATTAAAATCATAAAGAAAGGAATGGAAAAACATAAGATAGAAAAAGGATACTATCCAAAAAAAAAGATGATGCTGATTTGAAAACCAACCAAATAGAATTTTAAGGGAAAAATGTGATTGAAATTAAAAATGCAAGAATAAAACCTCAGCTTCCAACTACAATGGAGTAAGCCTATTTCACATTAAATCTCCCACTTTCCACAGCTGTGCAGAGAACACGGAAACATTTGAACAACGTAAAATCTGAGTAAAATTTAAAAAAAAAAAGAAAGAAAGAAAGAAAGAAAGAAGAGTAGGTCTTTGAAGATATCAGAGATCAGCTAAGGCAAACAAAGGCAGTCAGCACTTGAGGAGCCAGACCCTGGAAAGAAATGGAATGCTCTAGATGAGCCAAACATTCTGCATGGTGTGTTCCTCTCAGGGCAGTTGACATAAGCAGAATGCCCTGGCCTAGAGCTTGCAGCACTTTTCCTGGGCTCACAAGACAAAAATTACAGTTCAGGGCTACAAAGGCAGCCAGGACTTGGGAAAATTTTCCAGTAAAAAAGGGAACAAAAGAGAAGTGAGTCTAACATTCTGTGTGGCTTTTACCCTTGAGGCACTTACTGAATCCTAAGTTGTTCAGGGGAAGACATTAAGGAGAAGGTGACTGCTAAGAGGTTAAAAACTAAGCAGAGTTTTCAGAAGATTCACAAAGATAAAGAAGGGTTTTGGAAACCCTCAAGGACTACTTCTTAGATATAAAGGCAAACGGGAACTAGACCAGCCTTCACAAAGTCTGAAACCAGCCTTAAACCAACTCAGTCCCCCATTAGTTCAAGATGATCTGCCCTTACTGTAAGTACCACCCAGAAAAAAATTAGATCCTCTCCAGAAGAAGATAGTATCACCCAACGTCTCTCCACTATTTCATATATATTGTCCACCATTCACTCAAAAACCAGAAAAAGAAAGCAGGGAAAGGAGAAAAAGGTGTGTAACAAAATACAATGGTAGAAACATTCCATACATTGTTAATCACAATGGACTAAAATCATGAATTAAAACACAAAGAAACAGGACTAAGCTTTTTTTAAAAGCACTATTATAAAGAACACACTTTTTTTTTTAAAAGATTTTATTTATTTATTTTACAGAGAGAGACACAGTGAGAGAAGGAACACAAGCAGGTGGAGTGGGAGAGGGAGAAGCAGGCTTCCCGCCAAGCAGGGAGCCCGACGCAGGGCTCGATCCCAGGACCCTGGGACCATGACCTGAGCCAAAGGTAGACGCTTAACAACTGAGCCACGAAGGCGCCCCAAGAACACACTTTTTTAAAAAAATGTAAGGACATAGGTTGAAAGCAAGAGGGTTGAAGAGATATTCTAGGCAAAGGAAAGCTGGTAAAAAGCAGTATTAGGTAAATTAAGGATAAAGGGTATCGCTACAGGGGCACCTGCGTGGCGCAGTTGGTTAAGTGACTGACTCTTGGTTTCAGCTCAGGTCATGATCTCAGGGTTGTTGAGATCAAGCCAGGCTGGGGCTCTGCACTGGGCATGGAGCCTGCTTAAGATTCTTTCTCTCCCTCTCCCTCTGCCCATGCCCGTGGCCAACAGCCCCTCTACCACAAGCAGGGGTACTGTCTTTCTCTCTCTCTCTCTCTCTCTCCCCCCCCCCAAAAAAAAAAAAAAGAGTATCACTACATAATAAAAAAATCCAATAATTTATTGAGAAAAATTTTATTTATTTATTATTTTAGAGAGAGAAAGAGAGCAAGGGGGAGGGGAAGAGGGAGAGAGAGAATCTTAAGCAGGTCCACCCTCAGCGCAGAGCCTGACGCGGGGCTCAATCTCATGACCCTGAGATCATGTCTTGAGCAAAATCAAGAGCTGGATGATTAAGCAACTGAGCCATCCAGGTGCCCCTATTGGGAAAATTTTTAAATTCTGTACTTGTCTGCAACTTATGACACAAGCTTAGATACATTATGAAAAATTAATAAAAATTTAAGGGCAAATTGACAAATCCACAATCATAGTGGGAAGTTTAACATATTTCCCTCAGTATGTATGGTGATTAACATAACATAATAAAAAAATTCAAAAACACACATATTTCCCTCAGTAATTAATAGATTCAGTAGGCAAAAAAATTAATGATATAGATTTTAGTAAAATAATTATAGATTTGAAAAACACAACTGGCTTGAGCTAATACACATAAACTGAATATTTCATCAAAAAACTTAAAAATGCATGTTGTTTCAGGCACACATGGAATATTTTCAAAAACTGACAATGAACCAATCAATAAAGCAAGCATCAACAGATTACAAAGAATCAGCATCATACAGTTCACACACAGCACACATACGGTTCAATGAAGTTACATTAGAACCCCATCAGGTGCTTAGAACAGTGCCGCAGTGACTGGTGAAGACAAAGTCTCTGAGTTTATGAAGTTTTCTGGTAAGGCAAACAGGCAGAAAACAACTAAATGAATACATATATAATATGATGTCTGCTAACTTAATGCTATTAAAACAATAAAGCAGAGCAAGAAGCTAGAGACTAACCAGAGTAGGGAGATGCCAGTTTATAGTTGAGATCAGATGGTCAGGAAGGCCTTGGAGAAAGTGACATTGGAACAGAGATGTGAATGAAGCTATGGGATGAGCCATGGTTGTGGTGGTTGTTACTGTTACTGCTCATACTTCTATTGTTATTGCTACCACCAATATAGCAAAAGGGAAGTTGTGTGAGGCTATCAAGCAGAAATGAATGATGAACTATAGGGAGTGACTTAAACCCCATCATCCTTTCCCCCTCACTCTTGTACTCCCCACTCCCTGCTCAAGACCCTCCGTGACCCCTACTGTTGACTGAATCAAGGACGGCTTCACATCTGGAGTCTTCCATTTCCAGCCTCCTCTTCCACCTATTTATTCATACAAAAAAAAAAAAATCTAATGAAGGAATAAACATTTAGTTATATATTTGAAGTACCTTTTAAAAGGGGAAAAAACTCAAGAATAACCACAAGCCAAGAAAATATGGGCTAAGAAATGGTCACATCTCTGTTGAAGCCAACAAGGCACTTGCTTTATCTTAAATGCAGCACACATGTTTCTTCCTTTATGTCACTGCTCATTTTAAAACGCCTTCCTCTTTCATCTCTGCCTCTCAGAATCCTGTCTGTCCTTCAGGATTGTATTGGATACAAACCTCTTGTATCTCCTTGGGGTCCCCTGACTACCCCCTTCCTTCCAAAGGCACTGGTACTGGAGGCCAACCGGTCACTTGCCTGGGGATGCCAGGCCTTCAGGCTCCTGCCCCATCTGGACTAGGATGAAACACCACACTATGGGACATGGAATCAAGCATTCCAATTGGCAATGTAAGGAACGAGATGATACAGCCTGAAAGTGCAAGGGAGTTAACTCCTTTGGAGTAGACCAGTAGGAGACAAGAGGAGAAAGAAGCCAGGCAATCATTTTCTCTTTTTCTCCCTAAGGCATGCTACCCCTGTGTTTATAAGCCATACAAAAATCCCTGCCAGGCAACCTGCTATATTGTCTTTCTCAGCTCTTGGTGAATTGATGGCCAGTACAGTAACACACACTTCTTCTGCTTCACATCCTCACCTCATTTCAATTTGTCCTCATTCTCACCACCCTGGGTCGATACCACCCAGGACAGGTAACAGCATCCCAATCCTTGCCCTGGGTTATTTCCTAGAGGCCCAAGCTTAGAAAAGTATCCCCCTGTATCACTTTTTTTTTTTTTTAAGATTTTATTTATTTATTTGACAGAGAGAGACACAGCGAGAGAAGGAACACAAGCAGGGGGAGTGGGAGAGGGAGAAGCAGGCTTCCCACTGAGCAGGGAGCCCGATGCGGGGCTCAATCCCAGGACCCTGGGATCATGACCTGAGCCGAAGGCAGACGCTTAACAACTAAGCCACCCAGGTGCCGCCATCCTGTATCACTTTTTAAACCACTATTCCTACTACTATCAGCAAGTTAGACAAGTTACTCTCCCACTTCTGTTCTTCTTTTCACACCATATTCTACAATTGACCGATCACTCTTGCTAAATTCTAAGCTCTACAAGGTCTGTATCTTACCTGACTATATTATCCCCTGTACACTATAAACATTTAATTAAACCGGTAGGTTAAACTCGATTGAATCCTTGGGTTTACAGGTGCCTCAACTTTTCAAACTATTTTTGATTAACATTTTTCCAAAATGGACTATATAACTCCCTGACATCACAAAGGATAGTTTTTAACAATTCATGATTATAATACGCATCAAGTACTATGGTGTATCTAGTCATCAGGCCTATACAGGAGACCCCAATTTGAGAGCAGTATTCCTGAGACTTAGGCTGGGAGTAGGCATGTGGCTTTACAATATTAAAATCTGCTCTTTACAAAATTAAATCTTGCCCTAACTTAAAAACCTTCCATGGGTCTTCACTGCTTCCAGAATAGAATGTAAAATCCTGTATGTGGCCTGTAAGAGACTAGAAGATCTGGCCATATCAATGCCTCCAGAAGCCTTAGCAAAAACTCAGGCCAGGTCTGTATCATCTTTTACTCTTCCACACTGTTCTCTACTCATGGTAGAGGCTCGATAAATGTATGTTAAGTTTAGAAACACTATCCTGGGAACAAAAATGAGTACCATCTTGTGGGGCTCATTTATTAATCCTAAAAAACAATGAGTGCCAACTACATGCTATGTGCTATATAACATAATGTGAAAAATATAAAGATTAATAACACAAGGCCATGTATCCCATAATGCCCAATCAGGTTGGAGAGATAAAGGAAAAGTACATAAATAACTATAAAAGATGGCAGAGGGGAACCCAGCTCTCATCACTTTATTAAAAATTATTTATGGGTTAGCCTGGTGAGGGGTTTTAAAGAGGGCACGTTCTGCATGGAGCACAGGGTGTTATACGCAAACAATGCATCATGGAACACTACATCAAAAACTAATGATGTAATATATGGTGATTAACATAATAATTTAAAAAATTATTTATAATTATAAATAGTTACCAATATAGACATTCACATTCAGAAAGAAACCTCTCCCAACAAATGATTGCTCTTATGTACATGCCCATGAAATTGTACTGTTAACAGTTAACACTAGAAATATCAATTATAATTGGTTTTTTACTATTACAATTAGTGATAATGTAGGTGTAGCAATGTTACCTTGGTACAGTGGTCAGACCTCAGTCATCCAGAGCAAAGCTGTAAATCATGACTGAGGAGCAGGGCCAAAGAAAGGCCACTCAGAAAGTCCATCTACTTTACTTCATGGAGACAAACAGCCACACACTCAAACAGGGAATGCAATTAGAATTGTACATAAAAAGAAGGATTGAGAATGATGGCAGGAGTTCTCTCTAATTCAAATAATCTTTATTCTCCTAAAGGCTTTGGAGAATTACAGAGGAATAAGCAATGCTTTCAAGAATGGAGAGGAAAGGGAAGAATAAAAGTGGACAACACAGGTCTGGGCCACTTCTTCTCAGGGCGAAAAACCCCCAGTGCTATCACCTAAAGCGCTATGCTGCTATACTTATGTCTACTCTGGAGATGGGAAAATCAAGGCCTAGAGAGGCTAAATAATTTGCCCACGTATGAATTTGCCCAATAACTTGCCTATGAGTACGAACAGGTCTATTTGACTCCACAAAGTATCATAGTTCTGTTTTACTCATGGTAAATGTTCAATAAATGTATGTTGATTTTAAAACCACTATCCTTGGCACAAAGAGGAATACCTCTAGTGGGGCTCATTCATTAATTTTTAAAAAAATAGAAACTTTCTTTGAATAAATATTCTCTCCTGCCTTCTTATATTCCTACAACATCTAGAGCTGGGCTCTGTGTAAGTATGATGTTGACTACTTAAAGATTAAAGGCAAAACAACTACATTTAACAAATAGAAGGTTAAATAAAATTTGGCCTCTTCTATGCCCACTCTTGGGGTTCCCTTGGTATCTCAGGAACTATTAAGCACCTACACAATGATCATTCTCTTGCTCTTCTCCCTTGATATCAGAACCCCATGAGTCCTGGGGAGGCTGGGGCCTCCTCAGTCCTGGTAGGTAAGCGCATTGAGGAGGGAAGGGAGTGAATGTGGAGGATACTATGGGAAATAAATTGAGGTAATCTCTTTTCCCTTTGGGTGACTGGCTTAGGTATATGGTATGACCAAATTCTAGCCAATGTTAAAGTGTAATTTTCAAAAAGGTAAAATTATGAATATCATGAAAATATAAAATGAACATGTCAAGGATTTTGTTCCACTCATTAATCAATGAGGAAACTAGTAATATGTTAAAACGAAGGCAGAGTCTTTGACAAGCTAAATTATTTACAAGAGGATAGCTGGGTTAGGTACAAAACTGATTAGTGGCCAACAGGGCCATAAACCAGATTCCCAGAGTTGTCTGTTCCAGTGAACAAAAAATATTTGCATCTCTTCTAGACAAAAATATTCAAGTTAACCTCTACCTCTACAGAGTTATAAAATAACCTAGATGATAGGAAACTAAGTCCAGCTTTGTGCTCAAAGAATACTCAGTAATCTCTTTTGCCCTTTCTAAGTTTTGGAAATTTTTTCTAACAATGAAATGTAAGTCTGCTGGAAGCTTGTAGGAAATAGTTCCGTACTCTTATAAAAGATGAAAAAAGAGGGTGACATATGGCCCTTTTACCTTGTTTGGCTTTTGGTTACTGTTGTATGGGGGTAGGTGATATGTGGTGGTGCTTCAGCCATAGGGGCAACTATAAGAGGACAAGCCCAATTACAAAACCCAACCATGCTGAAAATGGAGTAAAGAGATGGAAAGAACTTGAAGTATTGCTGGGCCACCAGTGTCAACCACCCTCTTTGGACACTTCTTGTTAGGTGAGTTAATGAATTTTCTTTATGATTTCAGCTGCTTCTGTTACTTGCACTTAAAAGCATCTTAAATTGATTCACTTGGTCCCTGCAGCTCTTGATATGAGATCTGAGGAGCGGGTACTGGTTCTCTTCCAGCCCCGAGTACCAGGGGGTCTGAGAATCTAAGAGTTTAGAATTTGGAAGAGTGAGCTTGGTAGGTAACCAGGAGACTGGGTACTATAAACTTAGAATAAGTAACACATTCAAGAGAAACTTACCCAAGTGACACCCAGACAAGGAGAAGATGAGTTTTGATAACAATGCATTGATAGCCCTCAGATATATAAATATATAAGTATGTAAATCAGCACTAAGTATTTTAAGAAAAATGCAAACAATGGGTTAGAAAACAGTTATGAGAAGTAATTGGCTGGTACCATTCCAATGAAATAATAAATTCTATATAATAGACCAGATATCACACTATTTGGCAAATTCGGTTAAAGTATAATTTACTGGCTTTCTGGTTACAGTAAGCAAAAATAATTCCAGCAAGAAAGTCTTGTCATATATTTAGTTACTATCGTTTCCTTTGAAGCATATAAAAATCAAATCCAAGAAATAACAAGGTTACTAGTAATATAGGCAACTTATATAAAACCCTTCTTCTAAAAAACTCAGAGTAGCCCTTCATCTATTACTTCATATGTCCCATACCATGTGTAGGTCCCTCTCATTTCTAAGTTTCCTGATGTCCAAGAGAGATAAGTGACTGGCTAAGATTAGAGGACAGTTGTGCTCAAATACATGGCAGAGCTCCTGCCTTTGTCTCCTCCGTCAGGCCATTTTCTGCATCCTTCAGTCCTCAGGACCACAGGAGAGTGAAGAGAAGTCCGTGAAGGTAGATGGAACAGGTGTTTCTCAGGCCCTCAACCCAAAGGAGGACTGTGGAAAAGATACGCACAATTTAACCTTTCATCTTCCCTTAAGCACTTATCTCCACAGTTTCTAAAATCTCAGCTCCCTCTTCACATGTCTGTCCAACATCTGGCAGGGTCTCAGGGTGGATTGCAAACTCTTCTTGCCAAAGGTACTGGCACAAAGAGTACTCCCTGTTGCTGGTCTCTGCCATGTGGCATCCATCCTAGCCCCTGAAGCACCTCCCTGGTAGGCCCTCAAGACCATGACCACCCCTCTGTGTCTTAAGTGAGGGGCGGAGTCAGGCCCCCTTCAAACGTAGCTATTGCCAACACAGCAGGAGCTGCCTACACCTGGCACTGGGGGCGGGGGAGGGGGGGGTCTCCTTGAAAAAAAGTGACCTCAGGACATCCTTAAAAAGCAGGAACTGGGGGACGCACTTTGTTCAGGATGCCACCTCCCCGCTCATTGTGGGGCCGGAGCCGGCGGCTGCCCTAGTGCAAGCGCGCGGCCGGAACACGCGTCGGACGCCGACCCCCGTGCGAGGGGCGGACCCGGCCGGGGACCCCGGAGAAACTTTCTTATCGCGAGGAGAGCGCGCCCGGCCTGGCGCTGCGCGGGGGATGCGCGACTCTGCGCGGCGGCGGCGGCGCGGACCGGTACCCGGAGCCGGAGCGGTGGGCGCGCCGAGAGAGACACAGCGAGAGAGGAAACTCAAGCAGAGGGAGTGGGAGAGGGAGAAGCAGGCTTCCCGCTGAGCAGGGAGCCCGATGCGGGGCTCGATCCCAGGACTCTGGGATCATGACCTGAGCCGAAGGCAGACGCTTAACGACTGAGCCACCCAGGCGCCCCTGAAGTTAGTGTTTTAACAGGAGGACGGTCCAAGTCTGCTTTGTTCAATGAGAGGACCTCGGCACCTAGCACAGACCCTGTCACACAGTGGGCTTTCGAGAAAGAGGTATGAAGTGAACTAGTGGATTGCAAGAAGGGGAGTTGGGCCAGCAGATCTGCTGTCCCATTCCTGACATGGAGGGCCTGAGCGAGGGCAGCCCTGCAGAAAGAAACGGGAGAGTGGGTGGATTTTTCACAAAGGAAAACCCAACAGGACTTCAGGAGTTGGCCATGGAAAGGACGCAAGAGAGGAGAATCAAAAAAGCGTGCAGCCTCTTTGGAAGAGCTCTGGACTGAGAGTCGAAAGGCCTGAATTTGGGCTCCTGTGGCTCATCTGTCAAATAGGTATAATGCCGTGTATCCGTTTGCTAGAACTGTCGTAGCAAAGTTTCTACAAACTGGGTGGCTTTAAACAACAGAAATGTATTGTCTCAGTTCTGGAAGCTGTAAGTCTAAAACCGAGGTGTCGGCCAGGACATCTTTCTGGAGCATCCTTCCTTGCCTCCTCTAGTTTCTGGTGTTTGCCGACAATCCTTGGCATTCCGTGGCTGAAAGATGCATCACCCCGTGTCTCTGCCTTCATGGTGATGTGACCATCTCCTCCCTGTGGTCTTTCCATCATCTGCCCATTGTGTGTGTCTGCGTCCAAATCCCCTCTTAGAAGGCCAACCCTACTCGAAAATGACCTCATCCTAACTAATTACATCTGTAGCAACCCTATCTCCAAATAAGGTCATATTCTGAGATCCTGATGGTTAGCACTTCAACCTTCTTTTTGGTAACACAGTTCAATCCGTAATGTACCACCTGCCTGATGACATTGAAAAAAAAAAAAAGTAGGAACTGGAAGAAAATAGGAAATCACCAGTAACACCACAAAGACCACAGCTTCTTTCTGCTTTTCCATCTTCAAACCTGGGGTAGCACACCACCATCCCCCATCATATTTCCTGACCTGGATTTCCAGTAGTGAATTCCTGATGCCACCTCTCAGGGAATATTGGGCCATTCTAGCACAAAACCTCACCAAGCTGTCAGGGAAACTGTGTGGGCTGCAAGGTGATGAGACAGTCATCTTAGGGAAAGTGCTCCAGCCCCGGGCTCTCCTCCACTGTAAAAGCACCAAAATCAGTAAGGCGTCAAGATCACCAGCAAATGGGCTCTCTGCAGAGAGGTTGCTCTGACCTCCAACCTAAAAAATCTAGGCTAATTGGATTCCTCCTCTTCAACAGGAATAAGTTTGGGTTTTTTGTTTGTTGTTTGCTTAGTGGTTTCCAAATTAACACTGGGGCAAAAAAAAAAAAAAAAGAGCAAGACATTGCCTCTGCCCCTAAGGAATTCCCTTGTGCCCAATTCTGCTGTGGTGTCCAGAGATGATGATATTTCAAACATTAGCCAATTAATTGGACCGCAGAGAAGAAAGGCTACAGGATTGCACTTTCAGAGACTGGGTGGTTCTAGCTTTGTCCAAGGTTCCAAAGTCCCTCAACTACTGAACCAGCCTATGGAAGCATGAAGGAGTTGGTAAGGAGCTTCAGAACACAAACACCTTTATAAAAGTTACATCCCTCTGTGCCAGAGGTTCAGGCCCACAGGGAGGAATGAGTTTTAGTACTACATTTAGTACTACATTCTCAAGATATATAGTGAACTGTGCATATATTCAGCTTTTGGCATCATTATTTTTGTGTTTATGTGTTTTTGCCATATGCTATAGATTTAGCATATTATAATGTGTAAATAAACCAAATTAAAATAAGTACAGGACAGCTCCAAAGGAGTAAACAAAATCTTTATTTCTTCTGTAACCTCATTTTTCTTAGCTTTTCCAGGATGTTCTTGATCTCCTCTGCTGGTGCACTATAGTCAGGGTTCTCCAGAGAAACTGAACCAATAGGCTATAATACAGATATAGATTTAGATATAGATAGATATGGCGATTTATGACGAGGAATTGGCTCATACAATTATGGAGGCTGAGGAATTCCACAATCTCCAAGTGGGAGACCCAGGGAAGCTGGTGGCATAACTTGGTCTGAGTCTATAGACCTGGGAACCAGGGGAATCCGCAGTCTAAGTCTCAGTCTGAGGACAAGAGAAGATGAGATAAGTCCCAGCTCAAGGCAGGAAAACGCGGGCAAATTCCTCCTCTCTGCCTTTTGTTCAAGTCAGGCCCCCAAGGGATTAGACGTTGGCCAACCACATTGGAGAGGGCAATCTACATTACTGAGTTCACGGATTCAAATACTAATCTCATCAGAAACACCCTCACAGACATACCCAGAAGCAATGTTTAATCCGGACACCACATGGCCAACTCAAGGTGACACATAAAATTAACCATCACCTGCACTAAAATCATTTGCAAGGCATTTGCAACAGAGGAGTAAAACCTAACTTTTTTTTTTTTTAAGATTTTATTTATTTATTTGACAGAGACAGCGAGAGATGGAACACAAGCAGGGGAAGTGAGAGAGGGAGAAGCAGGCTTCCCGCTGAGCAGGCAGCGCGATATGGGGCTCAATCCCAGGACCCTGGGATCATGACATGAGCCGAAGGTAGATGCTTAATGACTGAGCTACCCAGGCGCCCCAAAACCTAACTTCTTCACATGTGTTGTTTCCAAGGTAATCTTCATAACTCATACAATCTATGTAATTTTCAAAATACATTTTAATATATACTATAGACCATATTGGCTATGGTTTGAAAGATTTGATTTGAAAGCTGAATGAAGCATTGTGGTAGGCTATACTCCTGTTCCCAAATAGTCACACCTCTTGTGACTTGCAGTGAATGTTCCCTTCGGAGGAATAGGCTCCTCCACTCTTCTGACACTGGGCTTGGTCATGTGACTTATTCTGGTCAAAAGCATGTGAGCAGATGGGGCAACTGTCGTGTCTGAGCAGGACCTTTAAGAGCCACGGAGTGTTTCTGCTAACTCTCTTGCTTTTCCCTCTGCCATGAGAAAAGCACGTCTCATGTGGGAGCTGCTCCTTCAGTTTTGGTACTGAAATGGCAGGACAAGTAGAGCTGACTCGCAGCTGATCTGCAGCTGCCAAATGCAACATGAGCAAGAAATTGTTGTTGTAATAAGCCACTGAGATTGGGGTTTTTTATTCATGCAACATGACTTCCTTCAGCAGGAAGAGTTTTAGTGTCTTATTCTCAAAGGTAGCTTTTAGTAAACTGAATACTCTTAGCTTTATACATCATTATTTGTAAGTGTCTATGCTATATGCTAATAGAATCATTCTTTTGGATTTAAAATGCTTTAAGAACAGATAATTAAGATAACGTCTTTATTTTTTTAATTAATTATTTTTTAAAAATTTTAATTCCAGTATAGTTAACATACAGTATTATATTCGTTTCAGGTATACAATATAGTGATTCAACAATTCCATATATTACTCAGTGCTCATCAAAGTAAGTGTACTCTTAATTCCCATCACCCATTTTACCCATGCCCCACCCACTGGTAACCATCTGGTAACCATCAGTTTGCTCTGGTAACCATCAGTTTGTCTCTATAGTTAAGAGACTATTTCATGGTTTGTCTCTTTCTCTCTCTCTCTTTTTTTACCTTTGCTCATTTGTTTAGTTTCTTAAATTCCACATATGAGTGAAATCATATGGTATTTATTTTTTGTCTCACTGGCTTATTTCATTAGCATTATACTCTCTAGATCCATCCATGCGGTTGCAAATGGCAAGATTTCAATTTTTTATGGGTGAATAATATTCCATTGTGTACACACACACACACACACACACACACACACCACTTCTTCTTTATCCATTCATCTATCGATGGACACTTAGGTTGCTTCCATAATTTGGCTACTGTAAATAATGCTGCAGGAGACATAGGGATGCATGTATCCCTTCAAATTAGCATTTTTGTATTCTTTGGGTAAACAACCAGTAGTGCAATTACTGGATCATAGGGTAGCCCTATATTTAATTTTTTGAGCAACCTCCACACTATCTTCCAAAGTGGCTGCACCAGTTTGCATTCCCACCAACAGTGCATGGGAGTTCCTTTTTCTCCGCATCCTCATCAACACTTATTGTTTCTTATGTTTTTGATTTTAGCTATTCTGATATTGTTATATAAAAGTGGTGAAGTGGGGGTACCTGGGTGGCTCAGTCGGTTAAGTGCCCAACTCTTGGTTTCAGCTCAGGTCATGATCTCAGGGTCATGAGATAGAGCATGGTGCATCAGGCTCCATGCTCAGCATGGAGTCTGCTTGAGATTCTCTCCCTCTGTCCCTGCCCTTGCTCACACTCATGCTCTCTCTCTCTCAAATTAATAAATAAAATCTTCAAAAAGTGGTGAGACTGGACATCCTTGTTTTGTTCCTGACCTTAGGGGAAAAGCTCTGTTTTTCACCATTGAATATGATGTTAGCTGTGAGTTTTTCATATAAAGGCTTTATTATGTTGAGGTATGTTCCCTCTAAATCTACTTTATTAAGGGCTTTTATCATGAATCCAGGTTGTGCTTTGTCAAATGCTTTTTCTGCATCTATTGAAATGATCATATGGTTTTTATCCTTTCTCTTATTGATGTGATGTATCACATTGATTTGTGAATACTGAACCACCTTTGCAACCTAGGAATAAATCCCACTTGATTGTGGTGAATGATTTTTTTTAATGTATTGTTGGATTCAGTCTGTTAATATTTTGTTGAAGATTTTTACATTTATGTTCATCAGAGATATTGGCCTGTAGTTCTCTTTTTTTGTTGCGTCTTT
Source organism: Callorhinus ursinus (assembly GCF_003265705.2). Taxonomy (NCBI): domain Eukaryota; kingdom Metazoa; phylum Chordata; class Mammalia; order Carnivora; family Otariidae; genus Callorhinus; species Callorhinus ursinus. The sequence goes on from NW_027397063.1 coordinate 120,414,135, forward strand.
ATCTTGTTTTGGTATCAGGGTAATGCTGGCCTAATAGGATGAATGTGGAAATTTTCCTTCCTCTTCTATTTTTTGGAAAAGTTTGAGAAGAATAGGTATTAACTCTTCTTTAAATGTTTAGGACACCTGGGTGGCTCAGTCAGTTAAGCATCTGCCTTCAACTCAGGTCACGATCCCAGGGTTCTGGGATAGAGTCCCGCATCAGGCTCCTTGCTCAGCGGGGAGCCTGTTCCTCCCTCTGCCTGCTGCTCCCCCTGCTTGTGTGCTCTCTCTCTCTGACAAATAAATAAATAAAAATCTTTAAAAAAAAATAAATATTTGGTAAAATTCACCTATGAAGCTATCTGGTCCTGGACTTTTGTTTGTCAGGAGTTTTTTGATTACTGATTCAATTTCTTTGTAGGTAACTGGTCTGTTCAAATTTTCTATCTCTTCCTGCTTCCTTTTTGGTAGGTTATAGGTTTCTAAGAATTCAACCATTTCTCCTATGTTGTCCAGGAGATAGATTACTTTCTAGAGGAGACATATTTAGAAGTATACAAATTAAATATTGAAAACTAACAGAAGTGAAAAGTAGATGACATATTTTTATGATCAGGAATAATATATAGCATTTTTCCATTTAAAAACTACTCGGGAGATCGCTTGTGGTGAGCAGAGTATAATGCACAAACTTGTCGAATCACTATGTTGTACACCTGAAACTAATATAACATTGTGTGTCAGCTACACTCAAAACACCTCACAAAAAATAGTCTAGAGATTTGATCAAGATAGTGATAACTGCCTCCCCTTTCCACCTGTAATTCCCAGAAATGTGGGCAGTTTTTCAGGAGGAAATTCATAATAGTGCTAGAAAATACTTATATATGGGGAAGAATTTTCATAAAAGCTCTGAAAGAATGTAAAAAGATCACCAAACCTAAAACATACAGAAGAATGTTGCCTCCAGATCCCTCTTCCCACAGAAGCAACCAGCTCAATAATATGCCCTGTATGGTTTTTCTCACTTCCCCATCTCACTTACTCTCCCCACTCACTGGTTTCTGTTTTATGAAATCACCCCCTAGATAAACTTCTTACACTCCAGTTTTTGTTTCAACGTTCTGATATCAGAGGAACTCCAACAGACAAGTTTCGGTGTTTTCCCAATATCTAGGGCCTCACTTGTAACTAACTCCTTCCCTCCCTCCCTCCCTCCCTTCCTTCCTTCCTCTTTCCCTCCCTCCCTCCCTCCCTCCCTTTCTTCTGTCTCTCTCTCTCCCTCCCTCCCTCTCTCCTTCCCTCCCTCTCTCCCTGCTATCTTCCCTACCCCCCCCCTTTCCCTATCTCATTCTCTCTCCATATTTCACCCAGGATATTCACCATTAAACTCAGTACCACTGCTTCAAATCTATCTTTCCAACTTCTCACTCACCCTTGGGTGATGAAACTTGGGTTCATCCTTGACCTTCTCTTACCACATTTCACATATCTATGTAATTTTAACTCCAGTCATTTGAACTTATCAAGTTAACTGTCATCCTTCCATGTACTGCCCACTGCTGTCATATTGTTTCAGGTCCTACAACCTCATGCATGGATATTCTAAAAGGTTTCAGACTGATAGCCTGAGTTCCCCTCTCTCCCCTCTATAATTTATCACCCAGTCTTCCTGAAGCTCTGATCATAGTTCTACTCAAAAGGTTTCTGTGGCATTATTGTCTATACTACAAAATAAAGCCCTCTACAACTTGATGTCAACCTACCTTTCCTCACAACTTCATTCATGTACCCCAAGAGCCATTCCAACTGAACTATACTCATCATTCACTCCAAAAGTGCCATGACTTCTCAGTTCTGTGCCTTTGCTAACTCTGTTCCCTAATCCTGGAAAGCTCAGATTCATCTTTCACCTTATTCAAAACCTACTTTGGGCCAAATATCATTTCTTCCAAGACCTTCACTGATTCTCCCAAATAGCATCATTATCCCTTTTCTGATCTCCTATAGCACTTAAAATGTACTTTTCTTGGCATTCTTATCAGTTGTTTTAAATTAAAGTATAATTTACATTAAATTATATAAATCTTAAGCTTGATTAATTTATCACCCTTGTAATCATCCATTCAGGTCAAGATATAGAACACTTCCAGCATCCCAGAAGATTCTTTGTGCCCCCTTCCAGTCAAAATCCCCTTCAAAGGTTAATCTCTATTCTGAGATTGGGTTAGTTAATCTCAGATTAGTTTGCCTGTTTTTGAACTTGATGTAAATGGAGTCACATAGTATGCACTCCTTTGCATCTGGCTTCTTTCACCCATCATGTCTCAGATTCATCCAGTCATGCATATCAATTGTATGTTCTTCTTTTATTGCAGAGTAGTATTCCATTGTAAGACTATACCACAATTTATTTAACCATTCTATTCTAAATGGACATTTCTCAGTGTTTTAGCTATTACAAATAAGGCTTCTATGGATATTTTGTACTTGTCTCTTGTTGGACACAGGTACTCATTTTTCATCTCAGGAGGAGAATTACTGGGTCATAGGGTATTTGAATGTTTATGGTTGGAAGTACAATCAAACATTTTTCTAAAGTGATTATACCAGCAACATAAGTTCCAGTAGCTCCACATCCTTATCAGCACTGTTATTGTCAGAGGTTTTTTTTTTTTTTTTAATTTTTTGTTTTGTTTGCCCTTCTGGTGGCTATGCTTTCATTTCTACATTAAATTACAACCACAAACAACAACATTTACAGAGCACTTAACAGACTGCAAACTTTTTAAATGTATAACATCTCAATGCATATTCCCTATAGTTCTATAAGTAAGCAGGGAGAATCCCATTATGACTCCTATTTTATAGATGAGAAAACAAAGGTTCAGAGAGGCTAAGCAGCTTGCCCAGGGCTATAAAGTATGTAGCAGAGACTCTGCAGCTGGTATATCCACCAGGCTACAGGGTTTATACTTATTTAGGTACATGTTTTATTTCTGCTAGTTTACTAACAACTCTTTAAGGTTAGGCCTTATTTTTAATTTATCTCTATTTAATAAATGAATAAATGAACTTAAGTATAAAATTAAAATTTCTCTGTCTAAACAGAAAACCTTTACAATAATTGGTTTATAATAACATAATAAATAAGCACCATCACTTATTACCTGAATCACAAAGGAGGGTATTTCAAGAACACAGATACACAAATATCCAAACATTTAGCTCCATTTAATGACTTTCTTAAAATGTTGAAGGATTAAAAAAAATATTTTAATCTTCTCTCTGAAGGATTATTTTAAACTCATTTACTTCAACTATTAAGCACACCAAATGTACTGCAAACACTTGGGTTCCTAAATCAACTAGATTTCAGTTTTTTATTTTGTACATAGAACACAAAAGTTGTCACCTTTATATGTGAAGGTGACATGTACATATGTGACATATACATATACATATTTCCTTATGTATTAGCCAACAAACATGGCATGGAATAGTAAAGAAAAGAAATACCAATACAGCTGTATACACACATGTCCTACATTCAGCAGCTTTGGGTAGTTTATTAAAAGATTATTTGATATTCTTTTATCACTGTTTCTTAGGATAGTTTGACCTCATTCAAAAGATTGGTATGAGTTGTCAGTAAATCAGTGCCTACCTGTATCATCCAGCATGTGTTTAGAAGATACATGGCAAAAGCTCAGTATTATCTGGTTACTTTTTATGCATTCAGAAAAAACAGGCAACACATTTGAGCTATCTGACATCCATGGATGGCCAGACCTTGATGTACTCTCTACATTTCAACCTTTGTTCAAGAACAATGTTGCACACACTCCTAAGTTGAAAGATGTACTATGGACATCTCATAGTATCTACTTTTGTCTCTGTATGCTCATCTTTTCAAACATGGTCATACCATCTTATGGGTCTCTAAAACATCCCAAGATTATTACTTTTGACCTCAGGAAAATACAATTAAAACTTTTTAAAATACATTTTTAAAAGCAGAGATTATAATTACAAATTACAGACAACTGAACTCATAAAACATATTTTGACCTTCTGTATCAGATATTTCATGTCCAAAACTGACTAGTGGTCTGAGTATTTATCTCTCTGAGGCCTAAGAATATCTTCTGCCTCTATCACTTAGCTCATGGGATGTGACACTGACACATTCTAAGGGGACCACGAAATTAATAGCTCAAGCTTGTTGAAAAATACAATAAATTCATAGCATGCTAAAGGTATCTGAGAATTGCTTACAATCACGGGATATGATCAGATATATGAAAATGTGTCTAACACAAGTTTCTGTCTTATATTCAGGGCCAACTTGATTTCTAAATCAACAAAAAATGGCTATTCAAGTAAATCTATATTGAATCATTCAACAGTTTCCTCATGGAAAAGCATACTGTAGATGTTTAACTATAGTCATTTACCTTTGGACTTGCTTCAATTCCACCCCCAAAAATTAATTTTTCAAGTTCAGACATGATTGTCAAAATCGTGTCCATCAGTAACAAATGAACATACCTTTCATGCATGTAGTCAACTCCTAGCAACAGCTGGATAAACCATTCTATTATTTGACCTTCCAGAAAGCTTTTGCCAGCTTCTTTATATTCCTGAATTTTACAGTCCAGATCCCGGCCCTGAAACACAGCAGCATAATTTTTCATATTTTTCTTTCAGTTAAGATTTTTAAATGAAGCTTTCTCTACAACAGTTAACATACAGCAGTGACTGTTTATCACAAGAAAATGAGGGCATACTGCCACTCTGGTACTCAGAGTCTCTCCTTGACCAACCTCTAGCCAGACTCCTCTGAGTCCTCTTCTCGACTAGGCCTCAACCTTGGCTTATAAAGAACTGAACCAATACTAACACACTTTTTTTTTTTAATTTTTTTTCCTTTATTTTTTTTTAAAGATTTTCTTTATTTAGGGCGCCTGGGTGGCTCAGCTGGTTAAGTGACTGCCTTCGGCTCAGGTCATGATCCTGGAGTCCCGGTATCGAGTCCCACATCAGGCTCCCTGCTCAGTGGGAAGTCTGCTTCTCCCTCTGACCCTCTTCCCTCTCGTGCTCTCTATCTCTCATTCTCTCTAATGAATAAATAAAATCTTTAAAAAAAAAGATTTTATTTATTTATTCATGAGAGACAGACAGAGAGAGAGAGAGAGAGAGAGAGAGGCAGAGGGAGCAGCAGGATCCCCTGTGAGCAGGGAGCCCGATGCGGGACCCGATCCCAGAACCCTGGGATCATGATCTGAGCTGCAGGCAGATGCTGAACCATCTGAGCGACCCAGGCGCCCTCCTTTAAATTTTTTATTGTTATGTTAATCACCATACATTACATCATTAGTTTTTGATATAGTGTTCCATGATTCATTGTTTGTGCATAACACCCAGTGCTCCACACAGACTGTGCCCTCTTTAATACCCATCACCAGGCTAACCCATCCCCCCACCCTGCTCCCCTCTAGAACCTTCAGTTTGTTTTTCAGAGTCCATCATTTCAACTGGTTCATCTCCCCCTCCGATTTACTCCCCTTCATTCTTCCCCTCCTGCTACCTTCTTCTTCTTTTTTTTCTTAACATATATTAAATTATTTGTTTCAGAAGTACAGGGCGCCTGGGTGGCTCAGATGGTTAAGCGTCTGCCTTCGGCTCAGGTCATGATCCCAGGGTCTTGGGATCGGGTCCCGCATCAGGCTCCCTGCTCCTTGGGAGCCTGCTTCTCCCTCTGCCCCTCTCCCTCTCCCTCTCCCTCTCTCTCTCTCTGTCTCTCATGAATAAAAAAATAAAATCTAAAAAAAAAAAAAAAAAAAAACAAATCTGTGATTCAACAGTCTTGCACAATTCACAGCACTCACCATAGCACATACCCTCCCCAATGTCTATCACCCAGCCACCCCATTCCTCCCACCCCACCACTCCAGCAACACTCAGTTTGTTTCCTGAGATTAGGAATTCCTCATATCAGTGAGATCATATGATACATGTCTTTCTCTGATTGACTTCACTCAGCATAACATCCTCCAGTTCCATCCACGTCGTTGCAAATGGCAAGATCTCATTCCTT